>NC_139661.1:15516369-15518869 GCF_951799395.1 Argentina silus
AGACCAAGCCCCTGTATTCAGCACCAATACAAAGGCTGAAGTGGGTAGGACAGAATAGAACAGCATAACATAGTACAGAATAGAATAGAATAGAATGGTAGAATAAAGTAGAATTGAATAGAACAGTCATCAGAAGAAGACAGATAGATCACAGCCATATTGTCAGAATATGTCTTTACAATACCTGTAAGCAATGGTTAGCCCCCAAACCCCTGCACGATCACTCCGCTCTTCCACCTCGGCTGCCCGCCTGGCACCACCACCTCTACGTGGATGCAGCGGACGCGCCACTCGGTCACGGCTTTTCACTATCCTGGCGCCCCGCTGGTGGAATGAGCTTCCCCCCACTGTCAGGACTGCAGAGTCACAACCGATCTTCTGCCGTAGATTGAAAACCCATCTCTTCAGGCTACATCTTAACAGTCCTTCCTAAGACCTCTTCACCCCCACTACCCTCCCTGTACTAACCCTAACCCCTAGGTTCACCCCTACTTCCCCCCTGTACAAGTTCTCTCCTGTTAATAAATAATTTAAAAATAAATAAATAAATAAATAAAATTGGCTTTTGGCATTACGACTGCCAATGGCCCCTGGTGTGAGCATTGATTACTTTGTCTTATGATGACTGTTGGATAGATGATTCAGTTACTTAAACAAATGTATTTGTTGTTAGTCACTTTGGATAAAGGCGTCTGCTAAATGTCATAAATGTAAAATGTAAAATGTAAATATACAATAGCCTTTTCTCAAGAACACTACTCCTTGCGTCCTCTCCTCCGTCCTCCACTCGCTTTGTCCTCAATGAGAACATGTAAGATCTTCTCCTACAATGCGTTTTCAGTAGGACGCGAGGACGGAGGAGAAGACACAAGGAGTCGTGCTCCTAACAATTAGAAAAAGGCAATTCATTATAACTGGGCCAGACGAGTACAGTGCTGCCATAGTGACCCCAGTGGTGGGTGAGGGTAGGTGCCATAATGAATTACCAGACAATGACACTTGACCGCATAGATTTCATAATTCATAAGGGGACAGGTTGCGCATCTGTTGCAGGTCTAATGTAGAGGTCAGCTTGTCTATAGGGTGTGTGTGTGTGTGTGTGTGTGTGTGTGTGTGTGTGTGTGTGTGTGTGTGTGTGTGTGTGTGTGTGTGTGTGTGTGTGTGTGTGTGTGGTGGGGGGCGGGGGGGGGAGGGGAGGTGAGTGAAGACACAGAGGTTGTCTACTGACAAATGGCTCTTTGAAGCAGATAAAAGATGGGCTGCAAACTTTGACCAAGGTCACTGGATCTCCACAAGGGTTTGGACAGATTTACCACATGGTTTTTATCAGTGCTCAACTCTCTTCTCTCTCCTCACCTCACTGACTCAGTTTTTATATTTGCACCTTTGTCAAATTTAGTACATCAAAAACAACTCATCCTCTACACAGATTCTGGCTAGAAATGCTGTTTGATGGTTTTGTTCTGAGTGAAGCTATTGCAATGGAACATTACCTGGGGAAAAATGAAATAGTCTAGGCATTATAAAACTTTATTAAAGCCTAAATTAAACTCCACTCATCATGTGTAATATCCCCTAGATCTGTTGTGTTAATTACTATTGTTAAGTGCTGCAGTAATTAGACACATTAGTTTCTATAATAGATATGTTGTACAATTTGTCAGCTTGTACTAATTGGCAGTAGTAGATACATTAATTAATTCATCATGTGCTAATTGATTTGGGTAAAAACTGTGACACGGTTTTGTAATTCGGAAGGTGAGTCCGTCTGATTGATAGATTATTAATTAAGGCTTCTGAAAACGAGAAGGCGTTTAGTAAGGCAGTAATTATACAGTACTTTGAAGCTAACCTGTGTTAATGTTGATTGATTAAGGATTTAATTAGCTGGCTAAACAGCAATCAGGAAGTTAACTGGCCAGATGGAGGGTGTGGTTTCATGACTGACAGCTCTCACCACCAATGACCTTCCACCTGTAGTAGTTCTGTCCCGGGTTGCCTTTCTATTGTACATACATTTCTGTATGAAAGGGCGTAATGTCATTCACATTTTTACATGAAAAGGAACTCATACATATCTAGCTTATTATAGTTTATTGCACTTTCAATGGATAAGTGATTTAAAAGAGAAAGCTTCAGATTATTTTCTTTGAGGCCAACCTTTCAGTCAGTAGAGTTCCGTCAAAGCTTTGATGAAGGTTGTACAATCAAAATATTAGCTTTATTACTATGTCAACTAAACCCCTTTCCTTCTGCAGGAGCTGTATGATTTTAAGAGGAGGCTGGTGGAGGTAAAATTTGGGGGATGGGATTATTGTAATGCATGGAATAGAATGAGGAATGGAACACTATGATACCATTGCTACCATTCCTGATTCCATTCCATGCATTACAATGAGCCTGTCCTCCGATTTCTACCTCCACCAGCCTCCAGTCAGTCTTAGACACTTCCTTCCCATAAACCAATTTACCTAAACCAATTGTCAGACATCTCACCTTG
>NC_139661.1:15526369-15528869 GCF_951799395.1 Argentina silus
ACACACACACACGCACGCACGCAGGCATGCACACGCACGCACGCACACATGCATGCACGCACACACACACATTGATCTGTGAGAAATAGGATGAAGATATATAGTCCAGTTTAGTCCTGACTGGGCAGCGGGCAGACGTATAACTGTCCCCTGGGGTTTCCCACACTGTGGAGCAGGGGCTGGGGAGGTGAGTGAGTGAATTCTACAGCACCTACAGTATAGTAACTAGTGCACACGCTGGCCTAGCGTTTGAGGGATGTATGTATGAAGTATGAGTACAGTATGAACGTTCTCTGCCTTCCTTCATTCTTTCTATTTATTGAAAGTTATATACCTTATCAAAGACTTTCATTCTGTGTGACATATATTTTTTAATTGCATTTATTTCTTTGTTAGCTCGTAATTCAATTAAGGAGATGCCATCTCTGGCAATTAAGCTTTCCAATTATTCCAACTCGTTGAGTTGTAATGAGAGTTCTGGTTGAGTTTTCTACGTTGGAGGGAAAGGGACTTTTAATGTGTGATAAGGCTCTTCAACAAAAGCTTCGCCTCGCTTCTACAACTCCCTAACAATGTGGAGAAGCAGCGAATGCAGGACGGCGTTCTTCTTTTTTTTTATTTATAAAAAAAGAATCGGATACCTTGAATTTTGTGCCGTTGTCAGCGGTTTGTCCCGACGTGGTCGTTCTCAGTAGAGCGGTTGATGGGATCTCACCGTCAGCGTTCGTGGCGTGACAAAGAGGAGATACAGAGATGAGTCGTCGAAGACGTACAGTACGAAACCGTAGAGATGGAATAGTTCTACGTATCTATGCGTGGAACACCATCAGCTCCTGGTTGACGTTGTCAAGCGTCGCCCAATTAGATTAATTAAAAAGTCATTCATCGAATATGCCAAAAACAGGCCCTGAAAGAACAGAAAGCACATCCTACATCTCATAGGGATGTACGAGGCAACGGTGGACTGTGTGCTGGCAGGGAGTCTTTTCGGGAGGTGCAAGATAAGCTCTGATAGAAATCTCTCTGAGGACAGGAGCACTTGAGACCTCTCTCAGTTAGCACATTTTCAACAGCCGAAACACTACATTTTCACAAATGTAACATTCAGACAACAGCGATAAGATTGGTCGACATGCCTTACTTTGCTGACTAAGGAACTAACCAGATACATTGGTTTGTAGAAAGAGTTAGGTGTTTCGGACTGACAGGGCACATGTACACCGGGGGAGGCTGCTGGAGGTAGAAATCGAAAGCCGGGCTCGTTGTAATGCATGGAATGGAATGAGGAATCGTATCAAACCATCCTCCGATTTCTACTTCCACCAGCCTCCCCTGGCACTGGAGAAGGATTGAAGCGGCCACCGGTTCTACTGCTGCCAACAGTGGCCATCCAGAGGGGATAAAAACCATCAGTTGTTCTCATGTACCTGAATCTAATATTCTAGTGCGACATTTGTATGTGAATCCAATGACTCTCACATGTTTCCTTAGGCATGCTAAGTGCTATGCTTGATCTGGTAACCATGGCAGCAGAGAGGGTGAAGGCCGCTGAATCAGGCCTGCCCCGTCGCTTCAGTGGCATTCACAGACCCCATGGACCGCAGGCTCGCTGCTGCTACCTGGTACAGGATGTCACGGACTCTATCAGGCTGCCATGAGGAGCATGGTCGTGTGTCTGAATGGACACGGTCTTTGGACTACAGCGGTGTGGTGGACATCAAATACTGATACAGAGAAAACTACATTAACTGTTGTATTCCAGGGGGTCGACATTGAGATCTGGCTGCACAGACGAGCGGAGAACTAGATCACTGGGGAGGCTGGTGGAGGTAGACATGGGAGGCTGGTGGAGGTAGACATGGGAGGATGGGTTCGTTTTAATGCATGGAATGGAATGAGGAATGGTATCAAACATGTGTGATTGATAGCATTCTTCATTCCATTCCGTGCATTACAATGAGCCCATTCTCCGATTTCCATCCATCCTTTCCTCCCCTGCTGCATCATGTTGATGTGGTTCCTCAGATGTTATTTATGAAGGAACAAACTTGCTCTCACTAAAAAATGCTCTTCAATTACGTATTGCATTTGCAGCGGTCAGAGGTCAAGAACAGACAATAGGGAGTCATCAATATGTATAACTCAATTGATTTACACAAGTGCTTCACAATAAAGATTCAAAAAATGAATTATATATGAATAGAGAATAATTAATAGGATTACATAGTGTACTGTATGTCAATAATGACTAAATGTTCTACTAACATATTATTGACATTCCGGCATGGAATGCAATGAATCATTCTCTCCATGTATATATAATATATGACTTCATTGTGAAGCATTTTAGTGTCATTTATAAGCATGGGTGACTACCTATTGTTGTAACAAATGCTGATGAAGGTGAACATCAAAACGCATCAATCCAGCTTCCACCCACTTGGTCGCTTTGTACAGAATGCAGCCTACCTACGGCCTTGGGCTTCCTGCCATATTGCAT
>NC_139661.1:15533869-15536369 GCF_951799395.1 Argentina silus
GTGAGCTGGGTTAGCAATACACACACACACACACACACACACACACACGCTCACACACACACACAAGTACACACACACACACACACACACACGCACACACACACACACACACACACACACACACACACATACACACACACATACACACACATACAAACACACACACAGCCCAACAGCTTGGCTAACACTAACACAGGCTACAGACATGCCGGATGGTCTGGTGTTAATTACACCTATGTCCATTAGCACTCAGCCTTCACACTATCACTATCACTATGACTCACACACACACACACACACACACACACACACACACACACACACACACACACACACACACACACACACACACACAGTTGTAAAAAGGCACACATCCCTCTGGCAGTTACTCACCCCCACAAGGTGAGGGGAGAAACACACAGTAGGCCACAAATAGGAAGGAGAGAGGAGTTTGTGTGTGTGTGTGTGTGTGTGTGTGTGTGTGTGTGTGTGTGTGTGTGTGTGCGTGTGTGTGTGTGGAGAGAGAGAAGAGAGGAACACACAGTAGAGTTAACAGGGAGGAGAGAGGAGTGTGTGTGTGTGTGTGTGTGTGTGTGTGTGCGCGTGTGCGTGCATGTGTGTGTGTGTGCATGTGTGTGTGTGGAGACAGAGCCAGGAACAGGGAGGAGAGAGGACAGAGATGGTGGATCTGAGGCGAGCTTGTCCCTCGGCAGCTCTGAGGATTCACTAGCCCCGCCCAACCCATCTGTCCCCGCCACGCGAGGCCACAGTTCAGGAAGTCACATCTGGGACATGGAGGAGGAGCTGTGATGCGTTTCCTGTCTCAGTGTGATGAAGGAGGCCATGGTGATCCTGTCAGGTAGAGACCAGAGGTGACAGAAAGATGGGCTGGTGTGGTCTAATTCTGACATGCATTAGCATGGAAGTATCAAGCAGGTTTGAAGGACTGAAGTAGACATCAGTGCTGCTTAAAACACTGCACACTTCACTAAGAAGAGGTGTTGGTCAGGGGAGGCAGATGGAGGTAGAAATTGGAGGACGTATGTTTAAATACCATTCCTTAGTGCGTTCCAATTAGCCCGTCCTTCGATTTCTACTTCCACCAGCCTCCACTGATGTTGGTCCATGACTGTCACTTGTCTTGTCAAGAATATTTGTGCTGATGACAGTGGGCAATAAACGTATTCTAATCATCTAATACGTTTGACTTCATGGTTGTGCTGCATTCATAAGTAAGCTTGCGGATTTTACAGCTGGTGGAGGTAGAACAGGTCCTCATTCCATTCCATGCATTACAATGAGCCCGTCCTCCGATTTCTACCTCCACCAGCCTCCCCTGATTTACAGTATTCTCGTTTGTTTCAGGACTGAGGAGATAGGCAGCCTGGATGACAGCCCTCAGTTGGAAAAAGTTAGGTGGATGTAAAATAAACAGTTTAGTTTTCTTTCAGTTTGAATTATACGCAGTCTAAGAGATATTCCACAAATGGTAAGATTGTACCTGTGGAGGTGAGCTGAGAGAAGGAGGTTACCTGTCCTCATAAGAAACGGGCTTACATTTAGGAAAAAAACTATTTATTCTCTCCTGAAATGTTTTCTATGAGCCTCATGCTCTCTTGTCATATCAAGAGCTGTGTGTCAGTTGCCCGGTTGATATCACTACCGCACAACACTATGGTGTCTGATAGCAATCTACCTCCCTCTAGTGGCTGATTTATATCACATTCAGCATTGACACAGGCCCAAATCTAACTTCAGATTTGTATGCGTAACTCTCACTTTCTCGTAAATCACACATTTAAGTCAATGAGAGAGATTTGCGATGAACATTGAATTATGCACCTACAATGAATACTGGACTCGAAAGGTATTGTCATAATGGGTCAATGGTCTCTTACATTGTCATTTAGGGTAAAGTGTTTGACAGGTTGGGGGTTGGGAGTTTCCTATGATATTAACAAAGGCTCTGTCCTAAAACATCCCCTAGCCCCTACCTTCTAGACATCTGTGTTGGTGTCATAGGTGTTTGGAAGATGGAATGGGCTCCACCTTGCCCTTTGATTGGCCACAAAGAAACTCCGCCACCTTGCTCAGGGCTTGGGGTTGGTTCTAGACAGGACTAGGGGTTGGTTCTAGACAGGACTAGGGGTTGGTTCTAGACAGGGCTTGGGGTTGGTTCTAGACAGGGCTTGGGGTTGGTTCTAGACAGGGCTTGGGGTTGGTTCTAGACAGGACTAGGGGTTGGTTCTAGACAGGACTAGGGGTTGGTTCTAGACAGGGCTTGGGGTTGGTTCTAGACAGGGCTTGGGTTTGATCTGGACAGGAGCGGAGTCTCTTACAGAGGTGTGTATGCATGTTGTCATGCTCTGAGTACTCCTTATTTAAACAGGGGATTAACAGAGAGCCTCACACAAACAGAACCAACAAACAAGCGTTGGAGTGGCGCTATGTGACAAGCCAGTGAGCTGGAACGGATGTCACACACTGCTCTCCCCCCTGT
>NC_139661.1:15538869-15543869 GCF_951799395.1 Argentina silus
CCTCCCTGGGGTCGATATGTCAATATGTTCAAGGACATAAAGCTGTTGTAATGCTTCAGTGCTGTACTCTCACAAGCTAAGTAAAGATTGGATGGTTATCGACCATATGGGTCGTGTTAATAATGTCAATGACAGCCCATAGCTACAAGATAACTGAATCATTTGACAGGTTAGGAAATGTGTTAGACTGTTTGCAGTTGAAACAGGAATTATTTGAAGTTGAATAAAACTGGGCTCAACTGTATATGTGGCATTTGAATCACATAAAACTGGGACACAAGAAAAACTACAAAATTAACATTCATTAATTTGCTGAAGGCCCAATTCTGCCTGGATAGCTTGAGCTGTTCCCGTATACAAATAATAATAACAAAAAAACTATTTTTAAAGTGTTTCAACCCTCCATCTCCTTGAAGAGTGTCTGAAAACCTTTTCCCCATCGTGTTCTCATCAGGAGACAGCTAGCATAGAGAAGCTCCTGTAAATCAGCCTGTGGACACATCTTATCCCTTGTGTTTCTGTCCTGCTATATTTTACGTGTCGTTAGTTGATTGTTGATTGTTGATTGTTGTTTGTTGTTTGTTGTTTTCCACATGGATACACTACAGAGACTCCAGGCTGAGGAGAGGATCAGCTTTGTTTAGTAGCTCTTCCGCATCCGCTCCTCTGCTTTATTTACCTGAGTGACATTATTAGACCCTCCACTTCACTGCCCCTGCGGTTACCTGAGGTCCGTACTCACACACAGAGAATGAGTAGTGCTCAGGTGGGGTTGCTAACATCAGGTGAGGTGAGGTCATGGTTGAAGAAGTCAGGAGTTGTGTGAAAAGACACCTTTACTTTACCTTGTTGAAAACACACCTTTACTTTGCTTTAGTTTCACTCTACAGTTCAAATATTCCTTTACTTCATGTCATTTTCATTGTCCATTCACAGCTTGTACTGTACTTGATCTCAGTGAGGTCGTTTTTTGTTTTCAATATACTTTCAATATAAAAGTCCTATTTTTAGTCTAAACTACTTTCAATGCGGTCTGGATGTAAAAGAAATTGCAATTTTTCACAGTTTTTGTAATCTATTCTGTAAAGCTATTCAAGATATTATATCATAAATGAATAACCTTCTACAGTAGATGTCAAATCTGAGGCAAATCAGTTCGCTCCCTGCGTGCAGTTTGGTAACTGACAGAAAGAGTCAACTTTAATCCTATCTTGTCAAACTAGTCAATGGCTCTAACTTCTAACTGTATTCCATCAGGAAACCATCTAAATCAAACTTTATTTATATAGCACATTTCATACGCAGATGCAACACAATGCACTTTACAGGGAAACTCAATTTGAACTGAGGGAATGACCTATGAAGCTCAAACAATAAACCTCTTGTCCCTTCAGCTGCAGGACCCTTCAGTCCTCACAATTCCCACACCTCACACACTGAAGTGCACGTGTGTCCATGCCTGTCCGTGAGAGAACCACCACAGCCGCCCTGTGTATCTGTCACGCACCTCTACACTGACACACAGAGCGAGGAGGAGGAGGAGGAGGAGGAGGAGGAGGAGACAATGTTCCGTCCCCCGTAAACACCTGACACCTTCCACGCCACTGCCTCTCGCTCGGCATCATGGGAGTGAAAAGTGGCGAACGTGCGATGAGAGCAAGCAGAGGAGGTGAGAGGACGAGAGGAGAGAACAAAGGAACGGAGCATGGAGAAAGGAAGAATGCATCTCGGCATTTCAAGGACGTCCCTGCCTCGTCTGAATACCCCACTCAGTTCCTTCTTTGAATGCTGCTTTGTTGACATGTTTCCAGGAAAACCACTGTTGTACAATAACAACCTTCTAACTCATCATTCTTCTACCACAGTAGATTCACAGTAGAGTCACAGTAGACATTTTAATGCTCTAAAGGAAGGCTAGAGGAATTTTTGCCCAGCTCAAGATTTGTACAAAAGAAGTCTCTCTTCTCCTTCGGCCTTAACCTGTCCCACTGTCCTCCGACTCATAAGGCGGACAATCAGCTCATGAAGCAGAAATCAACTCTTGACCCGTCTGCTGTCTTACAGACCGGTAGGCTTTTCTCCTTCTTCACCCTTGAACCTGCTGTCTCTAACCAACTGTCACTACCTCCTTCAGAACAACCTCCTTGACCCTCACCAATGCGGCTTTAAGGCTGGGTATCCTACTGAGACTGCTCTCCTTGCTGTCACAGAGGCCCTCCACTCGAGCTTCCCCCCTCTCCTCTGTTCTCATTCTTCTGGGCCTGTCTGCAGCTCATCCAGAATGCTGCCACCCGTCTGGTGTTCAATCTCCCCAAATTCTCCCATGTCATCCCCCTCCTTTGCACCCTTCACTGGCTCCCGGTAGCAGCTTGCATCAGATTCAAGACCCTGGTGCTCGCCTACCGGGCGGCAAAGGGAACAGCCCCTCCTTACTGGCAAGTAATGGTCAGCCCCCAAACCCCTGCCCGATCACTCCACTCTTCTACCTCGGCTGGCCGCCTGGCACCGCCGCCACTACGTGGATGGAGCAGCCGTGCTACTCGGTCACAGCTTTTCACTGTCCTGGCTCCCCGCTGGTGGAACGAGCTTCCCACTGCTGTCAGGACTGCGGAGTCACTACCTATCTTCCGCCGTAGATTGAAAACCCATCTTAACTGTCCCTCCAAAAGACCTCTTCATCCCTACTACCCTCCTGTACAAGTTTCTCTACTGTAAATAAATGAATAAAAAATAAATAAATAAATAAATAATTCTTCCTTCTTCTAGCATTGTGACTGCCAATGGCCCCTGGTCCTAGCATAGATTACTTTTTCTTATGATGACTGATGGATAGACGATTCACTTACTTAGACAAATGTATTTGTTGTAAGTCGCTTTGGATAAAGGCGTCTGCTAAATGCCATAAATGTTAATGTAAATGTAATACTCTCACTACAGACTTTTACACTTCAGCAAATCATTCCTGGCCCAAAAAGGGTCATAAACCTGCTAAAAATAACAGCTAACATGATTTAGACAATATGATGGCATCAGGGGAGGCTGGTGGAGGTAGACATCGGAGGAAGGGCTCATCATGAAGCATAGAATGCATTCCGCATTCCATTCCATGCATTACAATGAGTCTGTCCTCCGAGTTCTACCTCCACCAGCCTCCCCTGCATGACATGAGCACCGGTTGGTATTGCACACAGATCATTTCTGACCAATTAAAAGTTGATCACCTGGTCAATACCAGCTAGCATGCCTCCCTCTCACAGCGTATCAGGACATGTATGACATCACATGGACCAGTCACGTGTTCTCTGATTGGTGTTTAGTTAGTCTTGCCAGAGATTCTTCACGGGAAGTAGGCTACTGCTGTGTAGTGTATGCAATTACCACAGCGCTCCATTCAAAACACTAACAAAAGCTAATGAAATCTAACCGAATACAATTATTCTTTTTTTAAACGTTATTTCGACTTTGTCTGCGAGAGACATACAGAAAGACAGACAGAGAGACAGACAGAGAGATAGACAGCATAGACAGACAGAGAGACAGACAGAGAACCAGACAGCAGAGACAAACAGAGAGACAGACAGCAGAGACAGACAGAGAGACAGACAGAGAGACAGACAGCATAGACAGACAGAGAGACAGACAGAGAGACAGACAGCAGAGACAGACAGAGAGACAGACAGAGAGACAGACAGCAGAGACAGACAGCAGAGACAGACAGAGAGACAGACAGCAGAGACAGACAGAGAGACAGACAGAGAGACAGACAGCAGAGACAGACAGCAGAGACAGACAGAGAGACAGACAGCAGAGACAGACAGAGAGAGACAGACAGAGAGACAGACAGCAGAGACAGACAGAGAGACAGACAGAGAGACAGACAGCAGAGACAGACAGAGAGACAGACAGAGAGAGATAGACAGAGAGACAGACAGCATAGACAGACAGAGAGACAGACAGCATAGACAGACAGAGAGACAGACAGAGAGACAGACAGCAGAGACAAACAAAGAGACAGACAGAGAGACAGACAGCAGAGACAGACAGAGAGACAGACAGCAGAGACAGACAGAGAAACAGACAGCAGAGACAGAAAGAGAAACAGAGAGAGAGAGACAGAGAGAGACAGACAGAGAGACAGACAGAGAGACAGACAGCAGAGACAGACAGCAGAGACAGAAAGAGATAGACAGAGAGACAGACAGAGAGAGACAGACAGAGAGACAGAGACAGACAGAGAGACAGACAGAGAGACAGACAGAGAGACAGACAGCAGAGACAGACAGAGAGACAGACAGAGAGACAGACAGCAGAGGGTTCTGAGGCTGGTGAAATAAACAAAGCTTTGATCACGGTGGCTTAGAACATCAGACTTATCGCTTCTGTCAGCCTTAAAGAAGAAGCGTCAGCGGGACCCACCTGTTGCAGCATCCACTTTCATGCGTTGACAGCCAATTTAATTATGTTGCCTGTGTGTTTTTATTTAGGTTTTGCTGGTCAAGTGTCTTAAAATGTAAAAAAAAAAACAGGTGCTGTACTGTATTTGCTGGCTTGATTATAGAAACACAGTCACACATCCATTAGGAGCTTGGGATCCATATGTGAAGGGTGGAGTTCGAAACTGGGTCTCCCACGCGGAAGACCCAATCATCTACCATTAGGCCAAGAAGACATCCTCAAGGTCCGAGTGCATCATCTCAGGCAGGGCTACCTCATCATAAGAGCAAGATTCCTAACCACCTCCGGTACACATAAAATTGTACAGCATGTACCTCAAAGGTGTAGTCCCAGGCCTTGTCTGTCTGTCTGAGTATTCACCTGCTGAATGTCGTCTCAGTGTTTTACCACACACGCACTAACAGTACATGTGAATAGCTAAGCCTGTGAGTTATAACAGGGAGGGAATCCTGTCGTTATCTCTCGCTGTGCAGGTGATACTCTGCTCTATTCTGTCAGGCAAGGCCCAGGGGCTTGTGGGGAGTCAATGCTAGGGGAGCCACCTG
>NC_139661.1:15551369-15633869 GCF_951799395.1 Argentina silus
CCTCCATCCTTCTGCACAACTGCTTTTATCATAGAGTTTCCTCTGAAGGTCGTCTCTCTCTTCAGTCAGGTGGATGTTACTGGTCTGTAACTGGTCTCTCTCTTCAGTCAGGTGGATGGTACTGGTCTGTAACTGGTCTCTCTCTTCAGTCAGGTGGATGTTACTGGTCTGTAACTGGTCTCTCTCTTCAGTCAGGTTGTTGTAACTGGTCTGTAACTGGTCTCTCTCTTCAGTCCGGTTGTTGTAACTGGTCTGTAACTGGTCTCTCTCTTCAGTCAGGTTGTTGTAACTGGTCTGTAACTGGTCTCTCTCGTCAGTCAGGATTTTGTAGCTGGTCTGTAACTGGTTTCTGGTGGAGTCAAAATAGAGACTCAGTCCTATGATCCCAGCCAGTAGGAGAACACACAGCAGCCCCAGACACACTGCAGCAGCTCTGAAGGGTCTCCTCTCTGAACTCTCAGTACCTGACAGCTGATCACTTGCTACGGTCTTCGGGGGGGCGTCCTCTGTCCCAGGGCTGGGTTCAGGGAGTCTGAGGGTATCTGCACTGACGTAGATATCCACAATCCTCTCCTCCACCTCTCCTCTGTCGAACTTGACCTTTTTAGCCATGTCAGGCTTGGCATAGATAGCATCAGACATCTTTCCAATACTTTTTGTTCTAACTTTACCTCAACACTGTATATGGTCTCTTCGTGTATGTCGCTGTGTTAGCATGTGTGCCAGACTGACAACTGAATTTGATACTGTTTGTGATCTCAGCAGGCAGGGAAGTGTAAAAAGAGGAAGATGAGGAAATAAACAAATGGTTGTGGTTGTGGGATGAGAATTGTCTGTCTGTGCTAGGTGTGATTGTATCGTTCTCATTTGCCTCAACAACCTGTTTGTTGACGTAGTCAGCCATCTCAACTTCTTGCATGACTATTTAATCTGTTTATATTTGATTTTGTAACTTTAACTGTACCACATGCTCTGACAGTGATGTGTGTGAGGGTGTCTGCATTGATGTAGATATCCACAATCCTCTCCTCCACCTTGTCACACCCTCCACGTCCTCCTAGTCTGTGCCAGTGCCTCCCTCTCTCCTGTCTGTCTTTGTCTGTCTGTGTGTGTTGTGTTGTGTGTGTGTGTGTGTGTGTGTGTGTGTGTGTGTGTGTGTGTGTGTGTGTGTGTGTGTGTGTGTGTGTGTGTGTGTGTGTGTGTGTGTTTGGAATATTCTCTGGGTCCAGTGTTGACACTCGTGTTGACAGGCACCATGTTACTGGACCTGCTCTGCTTGCAGGTTAAACACACAAGGCTGTGTTCAACCTGTGCTGTAGAACTGGTGGCATGGCTGGAGGTGACCTTTCTAAAGGCAAACTACTCTGTTAGTGTTAGGCCATCACTTTCTATTGGTAGGTTTTTCTATTAGAGAAGTTCACAAAATGGTGATGATGGCTTGAAACATACACCTACCCAAACAGGTAGTCTACAGCTGTAATCTGGAACAAGATAGAAATGTGTGTAATTAGACCTGGCTGTCGTGGCTGGCCCCTGTCTCACAGTGTTATCTGTTATGCGACACACATGTACACTGTGTGTGTGTGTGTGTGTGTGTGTGTGTGTGTGTGTGTGTGTGTGTGTGCGTGCGTGCGTGCGTGCGTGCGTGCGTGCGTGCGTGCGTGCGTGCGTGCGTGCGTGCGTGTAAATGTAAATGTAAATGTAAATGTAAACGTAAGTGTATGTGTGTGTGCCTGTGTGTTTGTGTGCTGGCTCGGCCCACTTAAACTGTCATATTCACCACTCAACTAGATGTCTCCCAGCCTGGCCAGAAACAGACACCAACACACGCACACACACACACACGCATGCATGCATGCACGCACACACACACACACACACACACACACACACACACATATATATATATACACACACACACACACTTATTAAAGTAAATGAAAGTAAATGGTAGTATAGGGGTACAGGGGTACAGGTATAGGGGTACAGGCTAACCTCTCTGCGCCCCAGGCTTGTCGGAGCTGGCAGTGTGATAGCTCACACTCAACATGGAGGGAAGCAGCTCAAATTATTCCCCCGCAATCTACATCCTCCAGTGTCCACCAACATCCCACACCTCCCACACCCCAACCCCCCACACCCCACCCCCCACACCCCCACCCCCCCACACCGCCACCCCTGCATTATAAACAGTGAGGGAGGCAGGACTCTGAAGGGTATGGTTGGCTAACTCTATATCCATGTTTCCTCAGCCTGTTTGAATAGCTGTCCATATTTGAGCAATACTGTCTTTCTGGACAGTCAGGAAGCCATAGATGCCTAGTCCTCTCAGTGTAATTTATATTTATTTAAAATTAGTTTAATTTGTAGTGTGCATGTCCCATACCCATTTCACAGCCTCTAGCCTCATTGCCTCTTAGCCTCGCGTAGCGTATATAATTTATTGTTGTTTTTTGCTATTTTGCAAATTTTTTGATCATATTTTACTTATATATTGTTTTTTATGTGCCATGCACCAACCTCACCAAGTCAATTTCCTGTATGTGCAAATATACTTGGACAAATAAAATAATTCTGATTCTGATTCTGATTCTGATTCTGATTCTGATAGCTGCCCTTATTCAGGTGACCTGACCCACTTGCTTCTAAACACCTCTGACACTGTACTGCACACACAGAACCAAGGGGTCCAAAAGGGGTTAGTGATTCTCCTATAGGGAGACACGCTGAAGAACAACACATTGGTTCGAGCTGTCTAACTGTGAAAGTGTGTTGACATCAGCCCACTACTCTCCTACTTGTCCTCCCATCCAGCTTCAACAACTGCAGTTGGAAAACGTGACTCTTCAACGTGATTAAACTGAAGAAAGACGTTTGAGGACTCACTGGAGGGTGGTGGTGGTGGGGGGGGTGGGGGGGGGGGTGAACGCAGGTGTGTCAATTTCATGCTCAAAAAGCCTCAGGACATTTCACACATTACGCAAGAGACCAGGAGTGCCACTACACTACACTAAACTGCAGCTATGCTCTCCCCCTCTCCCTCCCTCTCTCTCCCCCTCTCTCTCCTCCTCTCTCTCCCCCTCCCTCTCGCCCCATCACTCCCTCACTCTCCCTCTCTCTCCAGTCCTCACCTTGTTCTGCAGGGTTCTGAAGGGTTCTGAAGGGTTCTGAAGGACCCCTTCCCTCCGTGCTTATTCCATACATTTCCTCATTCTGTTCCATGCATTACAATGAGCCCATCCTCCGATTTCTAACTCCACCAGCCTCAGCTGGTGTAGAGGTACTGAAGCAGAGATCTGCTGTAGGTTCAGGCACCGCAGCGCATGGAGATACCCAGGCAGGGGTTCTTTTATGGATCCTCAAGGTGAAGGTGTGGGGAGGCTGGGGGGGCTAGGGGGGTGGGTGTGTTTGTGTGGGTGTGTGTGTGGGTGTGGGTGTATGCGTGTGTATGTGTCTGTGGGTGGGTCTGTGTGTTTGTGGGTGTGTGTGTGTGTGTGTGTGAGTGTGTGTGTGTGTGTGTGTGTGTGTGTGTGTATGTGTGTGTGTGTGTGTGTGTGTGTGTGTGTGTGTGTGTGTGTGTGTGTGTGTGTGTGTGTGTGTGTGTGTGTGTGTGTGTGTCATTGATGTTTCTCAGGAGAAGCGGCATTTGGCTTATTTCTGGAGGGCGCTACTTTCATCAAATTTCTGTGCTTGAATTATCTACGGAGTGCCACATTCACACACACAGCGTGCTGTCCGCACACATGCACACACGCACACACACATACACACACACACACACACACACACACACACACACACACACACACACCCTGCTGTCCACACACACACACAGGACATATTGACAGGTGAGTCAGAGCTGACTGACCTTGTCATAGAGACCCTCCCTCTGTGGTGCCTGATAATGACATGAAACCAGACTGTGGACCTCTACTGCCCCCCTGTGGTAATCAGTGATGCCCTCATGACTACAGTATGATGTATGTCATGCAGAGATAGTGTAAGGCAACTACTTATTTGTATTGATAAGATAAAACATGTAAGTAATCATTTGAAGGATTTGAGGCAAGCAATAATGATTCATATGATTTACTGTATTATGCATCTGGAAACCAAAGAGTTTCCATTCAAGTTCAGAGTGACCTTTCAGACTGTGGTTTTAAGAGTGAGAAGAACAATACAATCGCACAGGCGATCAGATCTCGGGCCGCTACAACAACCGCTTGTATTTTTACTATTATTACTACTATTCCTCTTTGTACACTTCCCTGTCCTCTGAGGGCAACACCAACAGTATGAAAATCAGTTGTCAGTCTCAGTAAGAGGGTGTGGGTGAGACTCTGAACCAGAGCTTGTGATTGACAGAGAGCAGGGGAATGGAATGAGAATAGATCGTGGAGGGGTGACAACAATAAATGCCGTCAACTGACCCTTCTATAGTATTCAGTACAGTGTATATAGTAACCAGCTCAGTCTGTATTAGTGATGTGCAGTTTACAAACAAATTGTTGTTTTTTAACTACTCTTTAGTGATTCAAGTGAGTCAATTCACCATACTGACTGAATCACTCTTTTCGTCTGGCTGAAAATGCAGGCAAGCACAGCCCACAGTCGCAGAATTGAGTGAATCAAGTTGTTCGGGGCACCTGAGTGGCAGTTAGTGCAAGCTCTGACGTTCAGTAGTCTAATCATATGCATTGTGACAGGCAAAAAACAGGTTTATAACACTTATACTAGAGAAGTTGGATGATTTTGTTTGTAAAATGCTGCACATAATTTTATCAGAAGAAAAATACTTACCTGAGTGGTGAGTCTCTCCCTCCTTGGTTCCATTGTTCTCATTTGCCTCATTTGCCTATTTGACATAGTCAGCCATCTCAACTCCTTGCATGACTACTTAATCTGTTTATTTTTTTCTATTTCTTCCTGGTATGATGTCACGGTTGTGTGTTTTTCTGTCAGTCATTGATAAATGTTTTGTACAAGCCTTCTTCTTTTCCAGTTCTTCCTGATTGACTTATAGGCTTGTCTAAGGGAACAGCCCCTCCCTACTTGCAAGCAATGGTCAGCCCCCGAACCCCTGCCAAACCCCAGCCCCCAAACCCCACCACTCCACTCTTCCACCTCGGCTGGCCGCCTGGCACCGCCGCCTCTACGTGGATGCAGCAGCCCCACTACTCGGTCACGGCTTTTCACTGTCCTGGCGCTCCGCTGGTGGAATGAGCTTCCCACTGCTGTCATGACTGCAGAGTCACTACCAATCTTCCTCCGTAGATTGCCCCTCCTAATGACCTCTTCACCCCCACTACCCCTCTGTACTAACCCTACCCAAACCCTAGAGACCTCTTCACCCCCACTACCCACCTGTATAAGTTTCTCTCCTGTTAATAAAAAATCCTTCTTCTAGCATTGTGACTGCCTATGGCCCCTGGTCCAAGCATTGATTACTTTTTCTCATAATGACTGATGGATAGATGATTCACTTACTTAAACAAATGTATTTGTTGTAAGTCGCTTTGGATAAAGGCGTCTGCTAAATGCCATAAATGTAAATGTAAATGTCGAAGTGGATTTGTTTTTCTTCATTTTATGGGCCATAAAGTCTTTCATAAGCAAGCATTAGAGAACAAAATTGAGATTGTTTTTTTTATCTTGTTTTTCTGTACAAGTACAAACACATGAGAGAGAGAGAGATGAAAGGGACAATGGGTCAAGAAGTGAGGTCCGGTCAGTGGTCCAGGTGAAGAAAACCAATTTAATTCAGATATCTGGGAGTTTCACATACAGTATTGACAAGGTACAATATGATGCTTTGCTCAGCTTAACAATATGAGCACTAACTTCTTATACTATATTCTACCAAGGGTCCTCCTTATGGGACGACTCATTATCAACTTATCATTATTAAACACGTCATACATTTAGATGGAAAGTCACAAATCAACAGCTGCATAGAAAATAGGTAATTGAGATTCCCCTTAATGACTTAATGACTTAATCTACAACCATTTCATCCAGCACAGTGAAACAGGAAACATCTCTAAAGTTAAATGGTTCTGTTCTTGGGGCACATTGCAAGTAATTAAAAATGTTATGAAAAGTCAAGGTACATAAAATATATCAAGCAGCCTAAGTAATGAAAATGCATAAGCAAAAATGATTCCTGAGAGAGAGAGGGTGAGAACAATTGTAATAAGTTGTGTGAAATTGCCACACATGATAAAATGTGATGGCTTTTATGAATAAACCACTTTCTCACAGATCCAGTTCAGAATTCTGCCACATCGGAGGTCATTCCATTGATCATTAGGCTTAGTTATATAACCATGCATCTCAACACAGTCCTCTCCCACTCCTGGAGATTCGCTATTGTTCGGTTCATTGTCAGACCAGTACGCTGTGGTCAGAGGTGTTCCATCCACCCATTTCCAGATCCCCTCTGTGTCTCTGTCAGTCAGACCAATCCAGACGCTCAAACTCCCCCTCAAATCATTGATAAAGACCTGTTCCTCTCTGCTGTTGATGATCACCAGGTCTGCTCCTCTGTCTCTGCAGTCCTGTCTGCTCTCATCCCAGTTTTTAGACTCAGTGGAGAGGAAGTAGCAGCTGCAGCCAAACTTCCTCCATCCTTCTGCACAACTGCTTTTATCATAGAGTTTCCTCTGAAGGTCGTCTCTCTCTTCAGTCAGGTGGATGTTACTGGTCTGTAACTGGTCTCTCTCTTCAGTCAGGTGGATGGTACTGGTCTGTAACTGGTCTCTCTCTTCAGTCAGGTGGATGTTACTGGTCTGTAACTGGTCTCTCTCTTCAGTCAGGTTGTTGTAACTGGTCTGTAACTGGTCTCTCTCTTCAGTCCGGTTGTTGTAACTGGTCTGTAACTGGTCTCTCTCTTCAGTCAGGTTGTTGTAACTGGTCTGTAACTGGTCTCTCTCGTCAGTCAGGATTTTGTAGCTGGTCTGTAACTGGTTTCTGGTGGAGTCAAAATAGAGACTCAGTCCTATGATCCCAGCCAGTAGGAGAACACACAGCAGCCCCAGACACACTGCAGCAGCTCTGAAGGGTCTCCTCTCTGAACTCTCAGTACCTGACAGCTGATCACTTGCTACGGTCTTCGGGGGGGCGTCCTCTGTCCCAGGGCTGGGTTCAGGGAGTCTGAGGGTATCTGCACTGACGTAGATATCCACAATCCTCTCCTCCACCTCTCCTCTGTCGAACTTGACCTTTTTAGCCATGTCAGGCTTGGCATAGATAGCATCAGACATCTTTCCAATACTTTTTGTTCTAACTTTACCTCAACACTGTATATGGTCTCTTCGTGTATGTCGCTGTGTTAGCATGTGTGCCAGACTGACAACTGAATTTGATACTGTTTGTGATCTCAGCAGGCAGGGAAGTGTAAAAAGAGGAAGATGAGGAAATAAACAAATGGTTGTGGTTGTGGGATGAGAATTGTCTGTCTGTGCTAGGTGTGATTGTATCGTTCTCATTTGCCTCAACAACCTGTTTGTTGACGTAGTCAGCCATCTCAACTTCTTGCATGACTATTTAATCTGTTTATATTTGATTTTGTAACTTTAACTGTACCACATGCTCTGACAGTGATGTGTGTGAGGGTGTCTGCATTGATGTAGATATCCACAATCCTCTCCTCCACCTTGTCACACCCTCCACGTCCTCCTAGTCTGTGCCAGTGCCTCCCTCTCTCCTGTCTGTCTTTGTCTGTCTGTGTGTGTTGTGTTGTGTGTGTGTGTGTGTGTGTGTGTGTGTGTGTGTGTGTGTGTGTGTGTGTGTGTGTGTGTGTGTGTGTGTGTGTGTGTGTGTGTGTGTTTTGGAATATTCTCTGGGTCCAGTGTTGACACTCGTGTTGACAGGCACCATGTTACTGGACCTGCTCTGCTTGCAGGTTAAACACACAAGGCTGTGTTCAACCTGTGCTGTAGAACTGGTGGCATGGCTGGAGGTGACCTTTCTAAAGGCAAACTACTCTGTTAGTGTTAGGCCATCACTTTCTATTGGTAGGTTTTTCTATTAGAGAAGTTCACAAAATGGTGATGATGGCTTGAAACATACACCTACCCAAACAGGTAGTCTACAGCTGTAATCTGGAACAAGATAGAAATGTGTGTAATTAGACCTGGCTGTCGTGGCTGGCCCCTGTCTCACAGTGTTATCTGTTATGCGACACACATGTACACTGTGTGTGTGTGTGTGTGTGTGTGTGTGTGTGTGTGTGTGTGTGTGTGCGTGCGTGCGTGCGTGCGTGCGTGCGTGCGTGCGTGCGTGCGTGCGTGCGTGCGTGCGTGTAAATGTAAATGTAAATGTAAATGTAAACGTAAGTGTATGTGTGTGTGCCTGTGTGTTTGTGTGCTGGCTCGGCCCACTTAAACTGTCATATTCACCACTCAACTAGATGTCTCCCAGCCTGGCCAGAAACAGACACCAACACACGCACACACACACACACGCATGCATGCATGCACGCACACACACACACACACACACACACACACACACACATATATATATATACACACACACACACACTTATTAAAGTAAATGAAAGTAAATGGTAGTATAGGGGTACAGGGGTACAGGTATAGGGGTACAGGCTAACCTCTCTGCGCCCCAGGCTTGTCGGAGCTGGCAGTGTGATAGCTCACACTCAACATGGAGGGAAGCAGCTCAAATTATTCCCCCGCAATCTACATCCTCCAGTGTCCACCAACATCCCACACCTCCCACACCCCAACCCCCCACACCCCACCCCCCACACCCCCACCCCCCCACACCGCCACCCCTGCATTATAAACAGTGAGGGAGGCAGGACTCTGAAGGGTATGGTTGGCTAACTCTATATCCATGTTTCCTCAGCCTGTTTGAATAGCTGTCCATATTTGAGCAATACTGTCTTTCTGGACAGTCAGGAAGCCATAGATGCCTAGTCCTCTCAGTGTAATTTATATTTATTTAAAATTAGTTTAATTTGTAGTGTGCATGTCCCATACCCATTTCACAGCCTCTAGCCTCATTGCCTCTTAGCCTCGCGTAGCGTATATAATTTATTGTTGTTTTTTGCTATTTTGCAAATTTTTTGATCATATTTTACTTATATATTGTTTTTTATGTGCCATGCACCAACCTCACCAAGTCAATTTCCTGTATGTGCAAATATACTTGGACAAATAAAATAATTCTGATTCTGATTCTGATTCTGATTCTGATTCTGATAGCTGCCCTTATTCAGGTGACCTGACCCACTTGCTTCTAAACACCTCTGACACTGTACTGCACACACAGAACCAAGGGGTCCAAAAGGGGTTAGTGATTCTCCTATAGGGAGACACGCTGAAGAACAACACATTGGTTCGAGCTGTCTAACTGTGAAAGTGTGTTGACATCAGCCCACTACTCTCCTACTTGTCCTCCCATCCAGCTTCAACAACTGCAGTTGGAAAACGTGACTCTTCAACGTGATTAAACTGAAGAAAGACGTTTGAGGACTCACTGGAGGGTGGTGGTGGTGGGGGGGGTGGGGGGGGGGGTGAACGCAGGTGTGTCAATTTCATGCTCAAAAAGCCTCAGGACATTTCACACATTACGCAAGAGACCAGGAGTGCCACTACACTACACTAAACTGCAGCTATGCTCTCCCCCTCTCCCTCCCTCTCTCTCCCCCTCTCTCTCCTCCTCTCTCTCCCCCTCCCTCTCGCCCCATCACTCCCTCACTCTCCCTCTCTCTCCAGTCCTCACCTTGTTCTGCAGGGTTCTGAAGGGTTCTGAAGGGTTCTGAAGGACCCCTTCCCTCCGTGCTTATTCCATACATTTCCTCATTCTGTTCCATGCATTACAATGAGCCCATCCTCCGATTTCTAACTCCACCAGCCTCAGCTGGTGTAGAGGTACTGAAGCAGAGATCTGCTGTAGGTTCAGGCACCGCAGCGCATGGAGATACCCAGGCAGGGGTTCTTTTATGGATCCTCAAGGTGAAGGTGTGGGGAGGCTGGGGGGGCTAGGGGGGTGGGTGTGTTTGTGTGGGTGTGTGTGTGGGTGTGGGTGTATGCGTGTGTATGTGTCTGTGGGTGGGTCTGTGTGTTTGTGGGTGTGTGTGTGTGTGTGTGTGAGTGTGTGTGTGTGTGTGTGTGTGTGTGTGTATGTGTGTGTGTGTGTGTGTGTGTGTGTGTGTGTGTGTGTGTGTGTGTGTGTGTGTGTCATTGATGTTTCTCAGGAGAAGCGGCATTTGGCTTATTTCTGGAGGGCGCTACTTTCATCAAATTTCTGTGCTTGAATTATCTACGGAGTGCCACATTCACACACACAGCGTGCTGTCCGCACACATGCACACACGCACACACACATACACACACACACACACACACACACACACACACACACACACACACACCCTGCTGTCCACACACACACACAGGACATATTGACAGGTGAGTCAGAGCTGACTGACCTTGTCATAGAGACCCTCCCTCTGTGGTGCCTGATAATGACATGAAACCAGACTGTGGACCTCTACTGCCCCCCTGTGGTAATCAGTGATGCCCTCATGACTACAGTATGATGTATGTCATGCAGAGATAGTGTAAGGCAACTACTTATTTGTATTGATAAGATAAAACATGTAAGTAATCATTTGAAGGATTTGAGGCAAGCAATAATGATTCATATGATTTACTGTATTATGCATCTGGAAACCAAAGAGTTTCCATTCAAGTTCAGAGTGACCTTTCAGACTGTGGTTTTAAGAGTGAGAAGAACAATACAATCGCACAGGCGATCAGATCTCGGGCCGCTACAACAACCGCTTGTATTTTTACTATTATTACTACTATTCCTCTTTGTACACTTCCCTGTCCTCTGAGGGCAACACCAACAGTATGAAAATCAGTTGTCAGTCTCAGTAAGAGGGTGTGGGTGAGACTCTGAACCAGAGCTTGTGATTGACAGAGAGCAGGGGAATGGAATGAGAATAGATCGTGGAGGGGTGACAACAATAAATGCCGTCAACTGACCCTTCTATAGTATTCAGTACAGTGTATATAGTAACCAGCTCAGTCTGTATTAGTGATGTGCAGTTTACAAACAAATTGTTGTTTTTTAACTACTCTTTAGTGATTCAAGTGAGTCAATTCACCATACTGACTGAATCACTCTTTTCGTCTGGCTGAAAATGCAGGCAAGCACAGCCCACAGTCGCAGAATTGAGTGAATCAAGTTGTTCGGGGCACCTGAGTGGCAGTTAGTGCAAGCTCTGACGTTCAGTAGTCTAATCATATGCATTGTGACAGGCAAAAAACAGGTTTATAACACTTATACTAGAGAAGTTGGATGATTTTGTTTGTAAAATGCTGCACATAATTTTATCAGAAGAAAAATACTTACCTGAGTGGTGAGTCTCTCCCTCCTTGGTTCCATTGTTCTCATTTGCCTCATTTGCCTATTTGACATAGTCAGCCATCTCAACTCCTTGCATGACTACTTAATCTGTTTATTTTTTTCTATTTCTTCCTGGTATGATGTCACGGTTGTGTGTTTTTCTGTCAGTCATTGATAAATGTTTTGTACAAGCCTTCTTCTTTTCCAGTTCTTCCTGATTGACTTATAGGCTTGTCTAAGGGAACAGCCCCTCCCTACTTGCAAGCAATGGTCAGCCCCCGAACCCCTGCCAAACCCCAGCCCCCAAACCCCACCACTCCACTCTTCCACCTCGGCTGGCCGCCTGGCACCGCCGCCTCTACGTGGATGCAGCAGCCCCACTACTCGGTCACGGCTTTTCACTGTCCTGGCGCTCCGCTGGTGGAATGAGCTTCCCACTGCTGTCATGACTGCAGAGTCACTACCAATCTTCCTCCGTAGATTGCCCCTCCTAATGACCTCTTCACCCCCACTACCCCTCTGTACTAACCCTACCCAAACCCTAGAGACCTCTTCACCCCCACTACCCACCTGTATAAGTTTCTCTCCTGTTAATAAAAAATCCTTCTTCTAGCATTGTGACTGCCTATGGCCCCTGGTCCAAGCATTGATTACTTTTTCTCATAATGACTGATGGATAGATGATTCACTTACTTAAACAAATGTATTTGTTGTAAGTCGCTTTGGATAAAGGCGTCTGCTAAATGCCATAAATGTAAATGTAAATGTCGAAGTGGATTTGTTTTTCTTCATTTTATGGGCCATAAAGTCTTTCATAAGCAAGCATTAGAGAACAAAATTGAGATTGTTTTTTTTATCTTGTTTTTCTGTACAAGTACAAACACATGAGAGAGAGAGAGATGAAAGGGACAATGGGTCAAGAAGTGAGGTCCGGTCAGTGGTCCAGGTGAAGAAAACCAATTTAATTCAGATATCTGGGAGTTTCACATACAGTATTGACAAGGTACAATATGATGCTTTGCTCAGCTTAACAATATGAGCACTAACTTCTTATACCCTCTTCTACCAAGGGTCCTCCTTATGGGACGACTCATTATCAACTTATCATTATTAAACACGTCATACATTTAGATGGAAAGTCACAAATCAACAGCTGCATAGAAAATAGGTAATTGAGATTCCCCTTAATGACTGAGTTTGCAGAACTCAGATGACTGCTGCAATGGTGAACAGCTGAGCTCAATCTCGTGTGGCATCAGCCACTAACCGCAAAAGATTGTGGTGTCACTTCTGCACATCTTCAACCATTTCATCCAGCACAGTGAAACAGGAAATATCTCTAAAGTTAAATGGTTCTGTTCTTGGGGCACATTGCAAGTAATTAAAAATTGTATGAAAAGTCAAAGTACATAAAATATATCAAGCAGCCTAAGTAATAAAAATGCACAAGCAAAAATGATTCCTGCTTGTAATCCATATCAACAATTTGGCCTGACCCTAACAAAAAGTGCAACAGTGAATATTTAGCCCACTGCCTAAAAGAATACCTGGGCCCAAAATAAACAACCCAACAGAAAACCTCTCCCCCAGCCTCAGACACAGTTGTTACAGCAACCCTGAGACAGGTATTAAAAGTGCACAACAATCAAAAACGTGGGGGGGGGGGACAAAGAGAAAGAGAGAGAATAAGTTGTGTGAAACTGTAAGTAAGATAGCTATTATGATTAAACCACTTTCTCACAGATCCAGTTCAGTTTTATACTACATCTTCTGTCATTCCATTGATTAGGTTTACTTCCTAAACCACTTATATCAACACAGTCCTCTCCCACTCCTGGAGATTCGTAATTGGTCGGTTCATTGTCAGACCAGTACGGTGTGGTCAGAGGTGTGCCATCCACCCATTTCCAGATCCCCTCTGTGTCTCTGTCAGTCAGACCAATCCAGACCCTCAAACTCTCCCTCAAACGAAGGAGAAAGTTCTGTTCCTCTCTGCTGTTGATGATCACCAGGTCTGCTCCTCTGTCATTGCAGTCCTGTCTGCTCTCATTCCAGTTTTTAGACTCAGTAGAGATGAAGTAGCAGCTGCAGCCAAACAACATCCATCCTTCTGCACAACTGCTTTGAGTTTCCTCTGAAGGTCGTCTCTCTCTTCAGTCAGGTGGATGTTACTGGTCTGTAACTGGTCTCTCTCTTCAATCAGATTGTAACTGGTCTGTAACTGGTCTCTCTCTTCAGTCAGGTGGATGTTACTGGTCTGTAACTGGTCTCTCTCTTCAATCAGATTGTAACTGGTCTGTAACCAGGGTGTGTGAGCCTCCTCACATTGGTCTGTGAGAAAGTTGAAGCTGTGGTTAGGTTGACAGCCTGGCGGTGGTTTATAACTTGTTCTCACCATCATCACTACATTATTCTTCGGGTTCTACTTAACTAATTCAGTTCATAAGAATTACTACCGTGTGACATTCAGTTTTTTATTCATGGAGCTCTCTGTTTGTACTTCAAGAATAATATCATGATGAGAAGTCAGACTCACAGTTGACAAGACGTAGGGAGACGTTCAGTGTGACTTGTAGAACACATATCAGCCCAAAACACACAGCAGCCAGTATGTAGATTCTTCTACCTGCAGGGGGAACACACACTCTATCCCACGTCCCTGAACACACACATAATCCTACATCAATGAATGCACACATGATCCTACATCAGTGAACACACACATAATCCTACATCACTGAACACACACATAATCCTACATCATTGAACACACATAATCCTACATCACTGAACGCACACATAATCCTACATCAGTGAACACACACATAATCCTACATCACTGAACGCACAAATGATACTACATCAGTGAACACACACATAATCCTACATCACTGAACGCACAAATGATACTACATCAGTGAACACGCACCATTCTACATCATAAAATGATGATAATGTTAGTTATATCCTAGCTGTTAGACTCAAGTGCTAATTACATTTCATTACAGTATTTACAATTTCATGTGAAATACACAATAAGATTTTTAGAATTAATTTTTTCCATTGTTTCATTGCTTTGTATCTTATGCTTTGCATAAGATATCTCGAGCCTTAATGTGTCTCAGACTAACAGCAGTTTGTGTGTGTGTGTGTGTGTGTGTGTGTGTGTGTGTGTGTGTGTGTGTGTGTATCTGTGTGTGTGTGTGTGTGTGTGTGTGTGTGTGTGTGTGTGTGTGTGTGTGTGTGTGTGTATGTGCACGTGCATTTGGCTAATCTCATATTTCGGTGCATGAATTATCTACTGAATGCCACTAACACACACAGCATGCTGTCCGCACACACACTGTGTATGTGTGCGTGTGTGCGTGTGTGCTGCATGTCATTTCATCAGAAAAGGGAGATTAGGAAATCACAGGCATGACATATGATGAGCAGTTATTAGTTACTTACCTGAGTGATGAGTGATGATGACCCTCCTTGGTTCCATTGTTCTCATTTGCCTCAACAACCTGTTTGTTGACATAGTCAGCCATCTCAACTTCTTGCATGACTACTTAATCTGTTTATCTTTGATTCTGTAACTTTAACTGTACTATCTGCTCTGACAGTGACGTGTGTCTCCTCTCTGAACTGACCTGCTGTGTGAGAAACCCTGCTGATGGTTGAAGTCTTCATCCACTAACAAGAAGGAAGCTGGTAGAGCTTACAGGGTGGCTTGTATTGCTGTCTCTTCCATATTTGATGCGTTGACATTTGTTCTTCCTCGTATGAAGTCATGGTCATGTGTTTTACAGTTTTACAACGCAATTTGTTTAAAATTTTCTACTGTATGAAGATTAAAAACAAAAGAATACCATAACGGGCAAGACGTCTGCTTTGCAAAATCAAATAAACAACCAACTGATGCTCTGTCCTGTGTCTTCTCGTTTCTGTTGTGATCCTTGTTGCTTTTACCAATGTTGTATTTTTAAATAATTTACTTGTGAGGATAAAAACAGCCAGCACTCACAGTTTATTTCTTGCTGATTGGCTTATAGGCATGTCCAAGTTTATGTTTACGTCATAAAGGCTCTCATAAGCAAGCAATAGAGCAGACAAATAAGATTTAGTTTTTCTGTACGAATACAAACACAGGAGAGAGAGACAGATGAAAGGGATAATGGGTCAAGAAGTGAGGTCCGGTCAGTGGTCCAGGTGAAGAAAATACCTTTAATTCAGATCTGGAAGTTTCACATACAGAGCATTCACAGGGTACAATATGATTCTTTGCTCAGCTTAACAATATGAGCACTAACTCCCCTCCCCCATTACACGTAAAAACTCCCACCACCAAACCTGTTTGTTGCCATCTTAGCCCTAACCCCACTGACATGTTTCACGAAAAAAACATCCAACCCCCCCTCATTAACCGTACACACAGCCACACCTGCACACATTAAACCTGAGCCTTCAGTAACAACATGGAGGAGAGAGAGATGAGAGAGAGAAAAATAAGTAAGTTCTGTGGAACATACGACAAAATGTGATTGCTACTCTGAATAAAACACTTCCTCACAGACCCACTTCAGTGTGGCACTACAGCTGCGGTCATTCCACTTATTAGGATCAATTCTTGCTAAGTGTATCTCAACACAGTCCTCGTCGTTGTAATTGTCTGGCTGTTGGTTATCCCAGTACGGTGTGGTCAGAGGTGTGCCATCCACCCATTTCCAGATCCCCTCTGTGTCTCTGTCAGTCAGACCAATCCAGACCCTCTCCCTCAAACGAAGGATAAAGTCCTGTTCCTCTCTGCTGTTGATGATCACCAGGTCTGCTCCTCTGTCTCTGCAGTCCTGTTTGCTCTCATCCCAGTTTTTAGACTCAGTAGAGATGAAGTAACAGCTGCAGCCAAACTTCCTCCATCCTTCTGCACAACTGCTTTTATCACAGAGTTTCCTCTGAAGGTCGTCTCTCTCTTCAGTCAGGTGGATGTTACTGGTCTGTAACTGGTCTCTCTCTTCAGTCAGGCGGATGTTACTGGTCTGTAACTGGTCTCTCTCTTCAGTCAGGTGGATGTTACTGGTCTGTAACTGGTCTCTCTCTTCAGTCAGGTGGATGTCACTGGTCTGTAACTGGTCTCTCTCTTCAGTCAGGTTGTTGTAACTGGTCTGTAACTGGTCTCTCTCGTCAGTCAGGATTTTGTAGCTGGTCTGTAACTGGTTTCTGGTGGAGTCAAAATAGAGACTCAGTCCTATGATCCCAGCCAGTAGGAGAACACACAGCAGCCCCAGACACACTGCAGCAGCTCTGAAGGGTCTCCTCTCTGAACTCTCAGTACCTGACAGCTGATCACTTGCTACGGTCTTCGGGGGGGCGTCCTCTGTCCCAGGGCTGGGCTTATGGAGTCTGAGGGTATCTGCATTGACGTAGAGATCTACATTCCTCTCCTCCACCTCTCCTCTGTCGAACTTGACCTTTTTAGCCATGTCAGGCTTGGCATCAGACATCTTTCCAATACTTTTTGTTCTAACTTTACCTCAACACTGTATATGGTCTCTTCGTGTATGTCGCTGTGTTAGCATGTGTGCCAGACTGACAACTGAATTTGATACTGTTTGTGATCTCAGCAGGCAGGGAAGTGTAAAAAGAGGAAGATGAGGAAATAAACAAATGGTTGTGGTTGTGGAATGAGAATTGTCTGTCTGTGCTAGGTGTGATTGTATTGTTCTCATTTGCCTCAACAACCTGTTTGTTGACGTAGTCAGCCATCTCAACTTCTTGCATGACTATTTAATCTGTTTATATTTGATTTTGTAACTTTAACTGTACTATCTGCTCTGACAGTGATGTGTGTGAGGGTGTCTGCATTGATGTAGATATCCACAATCCTCTCCTCCACCTTGTCACACCCTCCACTTCCTCCTAGTCTGTACCAGTGCCTCACTCTCTCCTGTCTGTCTTTGTCTGTCTGTGTGTGTGTGTGTGTGTGTGTGTGTGTGTGTGTGTGTGTGTGTGTGTGTGTGTGTGTGTGTGTGTTTGTGTGTGTGTGTGTGTGTGTGTGTGTGTGTGTGTGTGTGTGTGTGTGTGTGTGTGTGTGTGTGTGTGTGTGTGTGTGTGTGTTTTGGAATATTCTCTGGGTCCAGTGTTGACACTCGTGTTGACAGGCACCATGTTACTGGACCTGCTCTGCTTGCAGGTTAAACACACAAGGCTGTGTTCAACCTGTGCTGTAGAACTGGTGGCATGGCTGGAGGTGACCTTTCTAAAGGCAAAACTACTCTGTTAGTGTTAGGCCATCACTTTCTATTGGTAGGTTTTTCTATTAGAAAAGTTCACAAAATGATGATGATGGCTTGAAACACACACCTACCCAAACAGGTAGTCTACAGCTGTAATCTGGAACAAGATAGAAATGTGTGTAATTAGACCTGGCTGTCGTGGCTGGCCCCTGTCTCACAGTGTTATCTGTTATGCGACACACATGTACACTGTGTGTGCGTGCGTGCGTGCGTGCGTGCGTGCGTGCGTGCGTGCGTGCGTGCGTGTGCGTGTGTAAATGTAAATGTAAATGTAAATGTGAATGTAAATGTGAATGTGAATGTAAGTGTATGTGTGTGTGCCTGTGTGTTTATGTGCTGGCTCGGCCCACTTAAACTGTCATATTCACCACTCAACTAGATACACAGGCAGATTGAGGGTCAGAGGTCTCCATCAGAATTCTGTCTCCCAGCCTGGCCAGAAACAGACACCAACACACGCGCACGCACGCACGCACGCACGCACACACACACACACACACATATATATATATATACACACACACACACACTTATTAAAGTAAATGAAAGTAAATGGTAGTATAGGGGTACAGGCTAACCTCTCTGCGCCCCAGGCTTGTCGGAGCTGGCAGTGTGATAGCTCACACTCAACATGGAGGGAAGCAGCTCAAATTATTCCCCCACAATCTACATCCTCCAGTGTCCACCAACATCCCACACCTCCCACACCCCAACCCCCCACATCCCCACCCCCCAACAACAACCGCTTGTATTTTTACTATTATTACTACTATTCCTCTTTGTACACTTCCCTGTCCTCTGAGGGCAACACCAACAGTATGAAAATCAGTTGTCAGTCTCAGTAAGAGGGTGTGGGTGAGACTCTGAACCAGAGCTTGTGATTGACAGAGAGCAGGGGAATGGAATGAGAATAGATCGTGGAGGGGTGACAACAATAAATGCCGTCAACTGACCCTTCTATAGTATTCAGTACAGTGTATATAGTAACCAGCTCAGTCTGTATTAGTGATGTGCAGTTTACAAACAAATTGTTGTTTTTTAACTACTCTTTAGTGATTCAAGTGAGTCAATTCACCATACTGACTGAATCACTCTTTTCGTCTGGCTGAAAATGCAGGCAAGCACAGCCCACAGTCGCAGAATTGAGTGAATCAAGTTGTTCGGGGCACCTGAGTGGCAGTTAGTGCAAGCTCTGACGTTCAGTAGTCTAATCATATGCATTGTGACAGGCAAAAAACAGGTTTATAACACTTATACTAGAGAAGTTGGATGATTTTGTTTGTAAAATGCTGCACATAATTTTATCAGAAGAAAAATACTTACCTGAGTGGTGAGTCTCTCCCTCCTTGGTTCCATTGTTCTCATTTGCCTCATTTGCCTATTTGACATAGTCAGCCATCTCAACTCCTTGCATGACTACTTAATCTGTTTATTTTTTTCTATTTCTTCCTGGTATGATGTCACGGTTGTGTGTTTTTCTGTCAGTCATTGATAAATGTTTTGTACAAGCCTTCTTCTTTTCCAGTTCTTCCTGATTGACTTATAGGCTTGTCTAAGGGAACAGCCCCTCCCTACTTGCAAGCAATGGTCAGCCCCCGAACCCCTGCCAAACCCCAGCCCCCAAACCCCACCACTCCACTCTTCCACCTCGGCTGGCCGCCTGGCACCGCCGCCTCTACGTGGATGCAGCAGCCCCACTACTCGGTCACGGCTTTTCACTGTCCTGGCGCTCCGCTGGTGGAATGAGCTTCCCACTGCTGTCATGACTGCAGAGTCACTACCAATCTTCCTCCGTAGATTGCCCCTCCTAATGACCTCTTCACCCCCACTACCCCTCTGTACTAACCCTACCCAAACCCTAGAGACCTCTTCACCCCCACTACCCACCTGTATAAGTTTCTCTCCTGTTAATAAAAAATCCTTCTTCTAGCATTGTGACTGCCTATGGCCCCTGGTCCAAGCATTGATTACTTTTTCTCATAATGACTGATGGATAGATGATTCACTTACTTAAACAAATGTATTTGTTGTAAGTCGCTTTGGATAAAGGCGTCTGCTAAATGCCATAAATGTAAATGTAAATGTCGAAGTGGATTTGTTTTTCTTCATTTTATGGGCCATAAAGTCTTTCATAAGCAAGCATTAGAGAACAAAATTGAGATTGTTTTTTTTATCTTGTTTTTCTGTACAAGTACAAACACATGAGAGAGAGAGAGATGAAAGGGACAATGGGTCAAGAAGTGAGGTCCGGTCAGTGGTCCAGGTGAAGAAAACCAATTTAATTCAGATATCTGGGAGTTTCACATACAGTATTGACAAGGTACAATATGATGCTTTGCTCAGCTTAACAATATGAGCACTAACTTCTTATACTATATTCTACCAAGGGTCCTCCTTATGGGACGACTCATTATCAACTTATCATTATTAAACACGTCATACATTTAGATGGAAAGTCACAAATCAACAGCTGCATAGAAAATAGGTAATTGAGATTCCCCTTAATGACTGAGTTTGCAGAACTCAGATGACTGCTGCAATGGTGAACAGCTGAGCTCAATCTCGTGTGGTTCTGTTCTTGGGGCACATTGCAAGTAATTAAAAATTGTATGAAAAGTCAAAGTACATAAAATATATCAAGCAGCCTAAGTAATAAAAATGCACAAGCAAAAATGATTCCTGCTTGTAATCCATATCAACAACTTGGCCTGACCCTAACAAAAAGTGCAACAGTGAATATTTAGCCCACTGCCTAAAAGAATACCTGGGCCCAAAATAAACAACCCAACAGAAAACCTCTCCCCCAGCCTCAGACACAGTTGTTACAGCAACCCTGAGACAGGTATTAAAAGTGCACAACAATCAAAAACGTGGGGGGGGGGGACAAAGAGAGAAAGAGAGAGAATAAGTTGTGTGAAACTGTAAGTAAGATAGCTATTATGATTAAACCACTTTCTCACAGATCCAGTTCAGTTTTATACTACATCTTCTGTCATTCCATTGATTAGGTTTACTTCCTAAATCACTTATCTCAACACAGTCCTCTCCCACTCCTGGAGATTCGTAATTGTTCGGTTCATTGTCATGCCAGTACGGTGTGGTCAGAGGTGTGCCATCCACCCATTTCCAGATCCCCTCTGTGTCTCTGTCAGTCAGACCAATCCAGACCCTCTCCCTCAAACGAAGGAGAAAGTCCTGTTCCTCTCTGCTGTTGATGATCACCAGGTCTGCTCCTCTGTCATTGCAGTCCTGTCTGCTCTCATTCCAGTTTTTAGACTCAGTGGAGAGGAAGTAACAGCTGCAGCCAAACAACATCCATCCTTCTGCACAACTGCTTTGAGTTTCCTCTGAAGGTCGTCTCTCTCTTCAGTCAGGTGGATGTTACTGGTCTGTAACTGGTCTCTCTCTTCAATCAGATTGTAACTGGTCTGTAACTGGTCTCTCTCTTCAGTCAGGTGGATGTTACTGGTCTGTAACTGGTCTCTCTCTTCAATCAGATTGTAACTGGTCTGTAACCAGGGTGTGTGAGCCTCCTCACATTGGTCTGTGAGAAAGTTGAAGCTGTGGTTAGGTTGACAGCCTGGCGGTGGTTTATAACTTGTTCTCACCATCATCACTACATTATTCTTCGGGTTCTACTTAACTAATTCAGTTCATAAGAATTACTACCGTGTGACATTCAGTTTTTTATTCAGGGAGCTCTCTGTTTGTACTTCAAGAATAATATCATGATGAGAAGTCAGACTCACAGTTGACAAGACGTAGGGAGACGTTCAGTGTGACTTGTAGAACACATATCAGCCCAAAACACACAGCAGCCAGTATGTAGATTCTTCTACCTGCAGGGGGAACACACACTCTATCCCACGTCCCTGAAAACACACATAATCCTACATCAGTGAACACACGCACCATTCTACATCATAAAATGATGATAATGTTAGTTATATCCTAGCTGTTAGACTCAAGTGCTAATTACATTTCATTACAGTATTTACAATTTCATGTGAAATACACAATAAGATTTTTAGAATAAATGTTTTCCATTGTTTCATTGCTTTGTATCTTTGTGTGTGTGTGTTGTGTGTGTGTGTGTGTGTGTGTGTGTGTGTGTGTGTGTGTGTGTGTGTGTGTGTGTGTGTGTGTGTGTGTGTGTGCATTTGGCTAATCTCATATTTCGGTGCATGAATTATCTACTGAATGCCACTAACACACACAGCATGCTGTCCGCACACACACTGTCATGCCCTCCACTTCCACCTAGCCTGTGTCAGTCCCTCTCCCTCTCCCCAGTCTGTGTGTTCCGTGTGTGGGTGTGGCTCCAGGCTCCTGCCGGCCCATTCACGTCATCATCTCCACCTGCCGATCTACGCACCTGCGGCTCGTCTCCTCATCACCCATCTGTGTTTTATACCCTGGTTTTCCGTCCACTCTTTCCCAGGTCGTAACAGTACTTCCTACTCCTACCTGTACAGCTCAGCATTTCTAGTCTATTGATTCCTGGTTTTGGATCTACAAGTGTTTTCTGGACTGTGCTTCTGCCCACCCGTGTATCGACCCCTGCCTGGACTATTCTGCCCTGCCTACCTGCCCAGTCTACCCTGCCTTCCTGTTCACCCCAATTTCTTCATTAAATACTCTATTATTTTATACCTGTGTCCAGACTCTGTGTTATGCATTTCGGTTCACTAGTTCTGATTCGTAACACACACACCCATACATGTATGCACACGCACACACACACACACACACACACACACACACACACACACACACACACACACACACACACACACACACAGGACACATTGACAGGTGAGTCATCGCTGACTCACGTTGTCAAAGAGAGCCTTCACCTGTGGTGACTGATAATGACATGAAACCAGACCAAACCAAATAGTTTCCATTTAAGTTCAGAGCAACTAAACATGCAGAACGTGTCTCATGAAGTGAACAAAATATTCACATCTAGCACAGATGACCAGTTCTCACCACAACCACAGTATTTAGTATTTTTGCACTTCCCTTTCCTCTGAGGGCAACAGCAACAGTATCACATTCAGTTGTCATGTCTGGGACACATGCTAATGCAGCTACATACATTTACATTTACATTCATGGCATTTAGCAGACGCCTTTATCCAAAGCGACTTACAACAAATACATTTGTTTAAGTAAGTGAATCATCTATCCATCAGTCATCATAGGAAAAAGTAATCTATGCTAGGACCAAGGGGCTACTGGCAGTCACAATGGGGTTTTTTATTTCATTTATTTACAGGAGAGAAACTTGCACAGGGGGGTAGTGGGGATGAAGAGGTCTTTAGGGTTAGGGTTAGCACAGGGGAGTAGTGGGGATGAAGAGGTCTCTAGGGTTAGGGTTAGGGTTAGTACAGGGGGGTAGTGGGGATGAAGACGTCTTTAGAAGGGACAGTTAAGATGTAGCCTGAAGAGATGAGTCTTCAATCTATGGCGGAAGATAGGTAGTGAAACTGTATACACATACAGTAAGAGACCATATAGAGATTGGTAGAGAGGAAGTAACTCTATGTACGACAATGAAAGGGGAATATTTAGGCTTTCAAAACTTTTTCCAAATATGTGTGTGTGTGTGTGCTGCATGTCATTTCATCAGAAAAGGGAGATTAGGAAATCACAAGCATGACATATGATGAGCAGTTATTAGTTACTTACCTGAGTGATGAGTCTCTCCCTCCTTGGTTCCATTGTTCTCATTTGCCTCAACAACCTGTTCGTTGACGTAGTCAGCCATCTCAACTTCTTGCATGACTACTTAATCTGTTTATCTTTGATTCTGTAACTTTAACTGTCCTATCTGCTCTGACAGTGACGTGTGTCTCCTCTCTGAACTGACCAGGTGTGAGAAACAGGTGTGAGAAACCCTGCTGATGGTTGAAGTCTTCAACCACTAACAAGAAGGAAGCTGGTAGAGCTTACAGGGTGGCTTGTATTACTTGTATTGCTGTCTCTTCCATATTTGATGCATTGACATTTGTTCTTCCTTGTATGAAGTCATGGTCATGTGTATACGCAATTTGTTTTAAATTTTCTACTGTATGAAAATTAAAAACAAAAGAATACCATAACGGGCAAAACGTCTGCTTTGGAAAATCAAATAAACAACCAACTGATGCTCTGTCCTGTGTCTTCTCGTTTCTGTTGTGATTCTTGTTCCTTTTACCAATGTTGTATTTCTAAATAATTTACTTGTGAGGATAAAAACAGCCAGCACTCACAGTTTATTTCTTGCTGATTGGCTTATAGGCATGTCCAAGTTTATGTTTACGTCATAAAGGCTCTCATAAGCAAGCAATAGAGCAGACAAATAAGATTTAGTTTTTCTGTACAAATACAAACACAGGAGAGAGAGACAGATGAAAGGGACAATGGGTCAAGAAGTGAGGTCCGGTCAGTGGTCCAGGTGAAGAAAATACCTTTAATTCAGATCTGGAAGTTTCACATACAGAGCATTCACAGGGTACAATATGATTCTTTGCTCAGCTTAACAATATGAGCACTAACTCCCCTCCCCCATTACACGTAAAAACTCCCACCACCAAACCTGTTTGTTGCCATCTTAGCCCTAACCCCACTGACATGTTTCACAAAAAAAACATCCAACCCCCCCTCATTAACCGTACACACAGCCACACCTGCACACATTAAACCTGAGCCTTCAGTAACAACATGGAGGAGAGAGAGATGAGAGAGAGAAAAATAACTAAGTTCTGTGGAACATACGACAAAATGTGATTGCTACTCTGAATAAAACACTTCCTCACAGATCCACTTCAGTGTGGCACTACAGCTGCGGTCATTCCAATGTTTAGGATTACTTCCTGTAAAGTATATCTCAACACAGTCCTCGTCGTTGTAATTGTCTGGCTGTGGGTAATCCCAGTACGGTGTGGTCAGAGGTGTTCCATCCACCCATTTCCAGATCCCCTCTGTGTCTCTGTCAGTCAGACCAATCCAGACCCTCTCCCTCAAACGAAGGAGAAAGTTCTGTTCCTCTCTGCTGTTGATGATCACCAGGTCTGCTCCTCTGTCATTGCAGTCCTGTCTGCTCTCATCCCAGTTTTTAGACTCAGTGGAGAGGAAGTAACAGCTGCAGCCAAACAACATCCATCCTTCTGCACAACTGCTTTTATCACAGAGTTTCCTCTGAAGGTCGTCTCTCTCTTCAGTCAGGTGGATGTTACTGGTCTGTAACTGGTCTCTCTCTTCAGTCAGGTGGATGTTACTGGTCTGTAACTGGTCTCTCTCTTCAGTCAGGTGGATGTTACTGGTCTGTAACTGGTCTCTCTCTTCAGTCCGGTTGTTGTAACTGGTCTGTAACTGGTCTCTCTCTTCAGTCAGGTGGATGTTACTGGTCTGTAACTGGTCTCTCTCTTCAGTCAGGTGGATGTTACTGGTCTGTAACTGGTCTCTCTCTTCAGTCCGGTTGTTGTAACTGGTCTGTAACTGGTCTCTCTCTTCAGTCAGGTTGTTGTAACTGGTCTGTAACTGGTCTCTCTTGTCAGTCAGGATTTTGTTGCTGGTCTGTAACTGGTTTCTGGTGGAGTCAAAATAGAGACTCAGTCCTATGATCCCAGACAGTAGGAGAACACACAGCAGCCCCAGACACACTGCAGCAGCTCTGAAGGGTCTCCTCTCTGAACTCTCAGTACCTGACAGCTGATCACTTGCTACGGTCTTCGGGGGGGCGTCCTCTGTCCCAGGGCTGGGTTCAGGGAGTCTGAGGGTATCTGCACTGACGTAGATATCCACAATCCTCTCCTCCACCTCTCCTCTGTCGAACTTGACCTTTTTAGCCATGTCAGGCTTGGCATAGATAGCATCAGACATCTTTCCAATACTTTTTGTTCTAACTTTACCTCAACACTGTATATGGTCTCTTCGTGTATGTCGCTGTGTTAGCATGTGTGCCAGACTGACAACTGAATTGGATACTGTTTGTGATCTCAGCAGGCAGGGAAGTGTAAAAAGAGGAAGATGAGGAAATAAACAAATGGTTGTGGTTGTGGAATGAGAATTGTCTGTCTGTGCTAGGTGTGATTGTATCGTTCTCATTTGCCTCAACAACCTGTTTGTTGACGTAGTCAGCCATCTCAACTTCTTGCATGACTATTTAATCTGTTTATATTTGATTTTGTAACTTTAACTGTACCACATGCTCTGACAGTGATGTGTGTGAGGGTGTCTGCATTGATGTAGATATCCACAATCCTCTCCTCCACCTTGTCACACCCTCCACGTCCTCCTAGTCTGTGCCAGTGCCTCCCTCTCTCCTGTCTGTCTTTGTCTGTCTGTGTGTGTTGTGTGTGTGGGCGTGGCCAGTCTCCAGTTCTCTGTCACTCATCATCTCTACCTGCTCATTCTGCTAACCTGTTGGTCATCTGCTCATCACCTCGCTGTATTTAAACCTCGGCTTCCCATCCACTCTTCGCCAGATTGTTGTTTGTTCTTTCAAGTTAGTCTCGTTCTCGGCCTCTTAGTCGCATATAGATCTAAGTCTTGGTGTGTTTCTCTGTTTAATCGCCTCCTCCCTTATGCTCCAGAACCTCGACCCAGTTATCCACCTGGCTGCCTGTCTGCCTGTCAGCCTGCCTGTCCGCACTACCCACCTGCCCTACCTGCCTAGTCTACCTGTCTGTCTGCCTGCCTGCCTGCCTGCCCTACCTGCTTGCCTGCCCTACCTGCCTGCCTGCCTGCCCTACCTGCCCGCCTGCCCTACCTACCTGCCTGCCCTACCTGCCTGCCTGCCCTACCTGCTTGCCTGCCCTACCTGCCTGCCTACCTCGTTTGCCATTCCCCCCTGCTTGTCCCGTTCCCTGTTATTCCCTCATTAAATACCCTATTATTTTATATCCTTGTCCTGACTCTGTGTTCCGCACCTGGGTTCATTGGCTCTGACTGTAACAAACCTCTCCTCTGTCGAACTGGACCTTTTTAGCCATGTCAGGCTTGGCATAGATAGCATCAGACATCTTTCCAATACTGTTTGTCCTAACTTTACCTCAACAATAGTGTATATAGTCTCTTAGTGTATGTAGCTGCATTAGCAGACTGACAACTGAATATGATACTGTTGGTGTTGCACTGTAAACCCTCATTACCCATGATTTGTTAACTGCACTCAATTGTTTTGTGAAAACAAAGTGTCGTACTCACTTTAGTTGAGTACAGTTACTTAAAAGGTTGAGTGGTCCCTGCACAAACCATATGGGTCACCTGACTCCAAATGGACCACAGATTTGAGTTAATATGACAGAATTATTTTGAGTAAGTAAATACGTATTTATTGTACATTGTACTCAAAACTGTTTGCTACACAAAATAGATTTTAAATTGTGTAACATATATTTAAATGTTTTTGATTTACAAATGGGTGTTTAGAAGTTCATTGAACTTAAAATGTTATACATCCTACTCAAAAAGTTGATGCAGTTAGTTAGAATATGTTGCTCTATTACAGGGATCAATATGGAACCCAAAAAGGTTCTTCAAAGGGTGTCCCTCAAAATACAAAAAATAAAAGATGTTCTGAGAGTGTACCACATTCATCCACAAAGCTGAAGAACCTTAATTTGCAATTGTTTCTGTTACGTGGAGGACCGGACATGTAGACCTTCACACATTTCCCGCCAATGGGTGCCAGTCCAACCACCCTAACAAAGCACTTGCATGAACATAAGCTCAGACATAATACAGTTATAGTCAAACAAGAACCAACATCACAGGTACATTAGTTAGTGAATGTATGTTCTTTGTGGTGCATTATCTCACTAACCAATGCACCTGTGATGTTGGTTGCTTATTTGATTGTAACTGTATTACATCTGCGCTCATGTTCATGTGTTTTGTTGGGGTCAGTAACATTTGAAAATTTGAAAAGCCTGTATATCGTAAACCAGCATGTAGTAGACATCTACCATAAGGCGTGCAGAAATAAGCCCCCTGATCAGCCACTACCCCAAACCTGATTCCTATGTGTAATCCATATGGCCAAACCTGATTCCTATGTGTAATCCATATGGCCAATTTGGCCTGACCAAACAGAAGGTTGAAGGTCAACAGTGAACATTTAGCCCACTGCTGAAAAAAAGAATGCCTGGGGCCAAAATAAACAATGCAACAGAAAACCCCTCCCCCAGCCTCAGTGGTTACGGAACCCAGTGAAATGCATTAAAAGTGAGGAGAGAGAGAGAAAGAGAGAGAGAGAGAGAGAAAGAGAGAGAGAGAGAGAGAGAGAGAAAATAATTACATTCTGTGAAACTGTCACATATGACAGAATGTTATGCTACTATGAATAAACCACTCTCTCATAGATCCAGTTCAACAAACCATCACTACACAGTACATACATCAAGACCAGTATGATATTATGATATTAGCTCCCAAACCCAACAAACATGTTTCACATACAAACATTTAGCAAGAGGAAGCTTCTCGACCTTACATGATGTTTAGTATTACCTCACTTCCCAATTTGATGCCCTAAGTCTTCCTCTTATGAAGAACGAGAGAAATAACTGGCAAAGTGTGAGTACTTTGTTTTAGTGAAAAGAACAAGAAAATTAGCCAAACACAACCACTGTTTATTTCCTAATCTTCCTCTTTTTATACTTCCCTGTCCTCTAAGGAGGGAATGCCAACAGTATCAAATTCAGTGTGCATGTGTGGCTGTGTGTACGGTTGATGAAGAGGGGTTGAATGTTTTTTTGTGAAACATGTTAGTGGGGTTGGGGCTAAGAATGTGTTGTGTACTGTGGCTTGTTTGGGGTGGTGGGAGTTTTTAAGTGTAAGGCGGGGGGGTTGGGTTAGTGCTCATATTGTTAAGATGAGCGAAGCATCATATTGTACCTTGTAAATACTCTATATGTAAAACTCCCAGATATCTGAATTAAATTGTTTTTCTTCACCTGGACCCTACTTCTTGACCCTTTGACCCTTTCATCTGTCTCTCTCATGCGTTTGTACTTGTATAGAAATACTTGAAACATGGTTCAACCTTAGAGATATACCAGTCATCAGCAGGGTTGCTAAGACAGAGCAGGACAGTTCAGAGAGGAGACACACATCACTGTCAGTTAAAGTTGACAGTTAAAGTTACAGAATCAAAGATAAACAGATTCAATAGTCATGCAAGGAGTTGAGATGGCTGACTACGTCAATCAACAGGTTGTTGCAAATGAGAACAATACAATCACACCTAGCACAGACAGGGGAGAGGTGGAGGAGAGGATTGTGGATATCTACGTCAGTGCAGATACCCTCAGACTCCCTGAACCCAGCCCTGGGACAGAGGACGCCCCCCCGAAGACCGTAGCAAGTGATCAGCTGTCAGGTACTGAGAGTTCAGAGAGGAGACCCTCCAGAGCTGCTGCAGTGTGTCTGGGGCTGCTGTGTGTTCTCCTACTGGCTGGGATCATAGGACTGAGTGTCTATTTTGACTCCACCAGTTACAGATTAGCTACAAAACCCTGAATGACGAGAGAGACCAGTTACAGACCAGTTACAACAACCTGACCAAAGAAAGAGACCAGTTACAGACCAGTGACATCCACCTGACTGAAGAGAGAGACGACCTTCAGAGGAAACTGAAAACCTTTTGTGCAGAAGGATGGAGGAAGTTTGGCTGCAGCTGCTACTTCTTACTCACTGGATAGGACTGCAGAGACAGAGGAGCAGACCTGGTGATCATCAACAGCAGAGAGGAACAGGACTTTATTGATGGTTTGAGGGAGAGTTTGAGGGTCTGGATTGGTCTGACTGACAGAGACACAGAGGGGACCTGGAAATGGGTGGATGACACACCTCTGACCACACCGTACTGAAATGACAGAGAGCCAGACAATTATGGTGGGACTGTGGACTGTGAGGACTGTGTTGAGATATAATGCAGGAAGTAAGACTAATCAATGGAATGTCTTCAGATGTGTTGACTATCAGAACTGGATATGTGAGAAAGTGTTTTAGAGTACCCCTACCTAGCCCTCATCGGCGTCATGAACATAATCACTTACTTATCAATGGCTACTTATCAACAAAGCAACCATATAGTTTCCATTTAAGTTGAGAACAACTAAGCACTCAGACTGTGTCTTTAAGAGTGAAGAGACCAATATTATTATATTTACATTTACATTTGTTGGCATTTAGCAGACACTTTTATCCAAAGCGACGTACATTTGTCTTAAGTAAGTGAATCATCTATACATCAGTCATCATAAGAAAAAAATCTATGCTAGGACCAGGGGCCATTGGCAGTCACAATGCTAGAAGAAGGAAGGATTATTATTTATTTATATCACACCTACCATAGCACCAACCACAACCAGTTCCTCATCTTGTGTATTTCCTCATCTTCCTCTTTGCACACTTTCTTTTCTTCTGAGGGTAACATCAACAGTACCACATGCAGTTGTCTGTCTGGCACACATGCTAACACAGCGACATACACTAAGAGACCATATACAGAAGTGTTGAGGTAAAGTTAGAACAAAAAGTATTGGAAAGATGTCTGATGCTATCTATGCCAAGCCTGACATGGCTAAAAAGGTCAAGTTCGACAGAGGAGAGGTGGAGGAGAGGATTGTGGATATCTACGTCAGTGCAGATACCCTCAGACTCCATGAACCCAGCCCTGGGACAGAGGACGCCCCCCCGAAGACCGTAGCAAGTGATCAGCTGTCAGGTACTGAGAGTTCAGAGAGGAGACCCTTCAGAGCTGCTGCAGTGTGTCTGGGGCTGCTGTGTGTTCTCCTACTGGCTGGGATCATAGGACTGAGTCTCTATTTTGACTCCACCAGAAACCAGTTACAGACCAGCTACAAAATCCTGACTGACGAGAGAGACCAGTTACAGACCAGTAACATCCGCCTGACTGAAGAGAGAGACGACCTTCAGAGGAAACTCAGTTGTGCAGAAGGATGGATGAAGTTTGGCTGCAGCTGCTACTTCATCTCCACTGAGTCTAAAAACTGGAATGAGAGCAGACAGGACTGCAATGACAGAGGAGCAGACCTGGTGATCATCAACAGCAGAGAGGAACAGGACTTTATTGATGGTTTGAGGAAGAGTTTGAGGGTCTGGATTGGTCTGACTGACAGAGACACAGAGGGGATCTGGAAATGGGTGGATGGCACACCTCTGACCACACCATACTGGTATGACAATGAACCGAACAATCAAGAATCTCCAGGAGTGGGAGAGGACTGTGTTGAGATAAGTGATTTAGGAAGTAAACCTAATCAATGGAATGACAGAAGATGTAGTATAAAACTGAACTGGATCTGTGAGAAAGTGGTTTAATCATAATAGCTATCTTACTTACAGTTTCACACAACTTACTCTCTTTGTCCCCCCCCCCCCACGTTTTTGATTGTTGTGCACTTTTAATATCTGTCTCTAGGTTGCTGTAACAACTGTGTCTGAGGCTGGGGGAGAGGTTTTCTGTTGGGTTGTTTATGTTGGACCACGGTATTCTTTTATACAGTGGGCTAAATATTTACTGTTTACTTTTTGTTGGGTCAGACCAAGTTGTTCATATGGATTACACACAGGAATCAGTTTGGGGGTAGTGGTTGTCCTGACCCAGAGTTGGTGTTCAGGGGGTTTGTCTCTGGGTGATGTAGGGTAGAGTATGCCTACTACATGCTGGTTTTCATATACATTTTTTTTTTTTTTTTTTAATGCTTAGATGTGGGCGGAGGATTTTGTGGGTGTAAATATTGAGGTCTGTTAATTTTTAAGTGACAATGTCTTAATAAAGTGCATACAAAAAGCTCTTTCCCTCCCCTCTCTCTCATGTGATTGTATTTGCTCATGAATAAAGTACCCCCTCCAAAAATACTTCATTCATCTTCTCTATTGCCTGAGAGGTTTTATGACCTAAATAATGTGAGTGCTGTTTTTATCCTTACAAGTACATTATTTAAAAGTACAACATACATATAGCTACTCTGGACTGCAGGGGAGGCTTGTGGAGGTAGAAATTGGAAAACAGGCTCATTGTATTGCATGGAATGGAATGAGGAATGGCATCAGTGTTTGATTCCATTCTATGCATTACAATGAGCCCGTCCTCCAATTTCTGCCTCCAACAGCCTCCCCTGCTGGACTGCTGCACGTACTACCAACCCAGACTAGAAACTAGAAGCCACAGGACAGAGCATCAATTGATTGTTTATTTGATTTTACAAACAGAGGTTTTGCCTGTTCTGATTCTTTTGTGTTTAATCTTTATACAGTAGAAAATGGAAAAGAAGTTGCCTTGTACAAACATTTAAAAATGACTAACAGAAAAGGGCTGTACAATTCAGTAAAGAGCAGGACGAGGGAGGGAGGGGCCCGGTTCAAGCTTAGAGATATTTACAGCAGAACAGATGCCCTATCTTAGTGCTGTCTTTCCTTAGATTACAGTTAGCATTTAGCCTTCAGCTTCAAGTGGCCCTATAGCTGCACCGTGGTGGGACAAAGCAGGGCTAGGTAGGGCAGAGGAGGTTGTGCTTCTCATGGCTCATCGTATTTGACACTCCGTCCCCCAATGGGATCCTCACTGGTCTCTTCCACCTGACCAATAGCATCGTCTCTGGCCTCTCTCTTTCGCTATTACAGTTCTTAATCATCATCGACGTCATGAACATAATTCATCAATCATTTACTTATCAATGACTGCTGGTCAACAAAGCATCAGTTCATGTCAGTATTAATGCTATTTGCGCCTAACGTTCATAGTCGAGTGTCCATAATCAGTGAGGAGAGAGACCCTTCTTCCTTCTCTTAGGTGCAGGGAGAGTGTGTATATACTGTGTGTGTGTGTGTGCGCGTGTAGGGGGAGCGGGGCGGCGTTGTCGTCCGAAGTGTTATTTGTTGCGGAGCAGTTCCAGCTGGTCCTGGTACTCCGTAAAGAGCCTCTGGAATCGCAGGTTCTGACCAATCACAGGCAGCACTTCTCTCAACAGGTCTCTCTTCCTCAGACCCTGGGGGAGGGACATGATCGTTGATCAGATTTGTATATCACAAACTGGGGGTCATTAATAATCACACGTTAATAATCACATTAGGAGATGCTAGGCTAATTATAGCACATGATAAAAAGGTTCGGAAAGTCTGGGGAAACTGGAGGCAGAAGTGTGTCAGCGAGGGGTGGAGGGAGACCTGTAAACAAGCTTGCCACACTCCCGACCAGATAACAGGCAGCTCAAAACAGAAACAGCCAAACCACATATCACAAGCATATCACTTCTTTTTCTTTTTTTTTTTTTTTTTTTTAAATGTAAAACTTTCAAACAAGCTTTTTTTGTTTTTAAGACTGTTGGACATCTCTATTGCTAACTCCTAACGAACTAGCTAGCTGGCTTCCGTCAACAAGTCTAGGACGAGAGAGAGAAACTACAGCGTGGGGGTGAGGGAGGAGCTTTCTCAGGCTCAATACAATTTCGTCCTCAATGTTTCGAGGAAAATCCAAATCACACTGGGTCTTTTACGTGGGTCTCCACCTCGGAATGCCAATATAAAGATAACTATATATAATTTATATATATAATTTGTCGGAGATACATGGCCTGTGAACAGCGGTTAGCGCTGAAGCAGCTGTGTGTCCAGTACAGAGCGGTCCGGTCTGGTCCACCTCAGAACCCACCAGTGTTGTGGGGTCCCAGGCAGAGCCATTTGACTTGTGGACTGGTCCCAGAAGGTCCTTACACAGCTCCCGTAGACGGTACTCCGAGCCTGCGGGCCATCAAGGTTAAAGGTTAAACACCTACAGGTTTACACGAGGGACAGGAAGCACCACAACAGTCTGGAAATAAATCGGTAAAACCTCAAGCACATTTTTCCTCAATCTAAATTTTGGACGGTAAACACTCTAGATATAGGCATGAATAAACGAGAGCATAAAGAAATGTTAGATATCATTTCAACATTTCATGGTGATCACACGGCCATTGTTAGGGGTTAAAAGCTGGTTCTACTGTACCTTCGTTGACTAGGTATCGCGCGTAGATGAGGAGCCAGTAGCGGTACTCGGAGCTGGAGAGCAGGGTGAGGGCGGAGGCCAGCTGGTTCTCCAGGAAGGCCAGGGTCATGCCCTGCTGGAGGTGGTGGGGGGTGCTGGACAGACGGGAGGCCAGCCGACCCGCACTGAGGGAGGAGAGGGAGAGAAAAGACACACACACACACACACACACACACACACACACACACACACACACACACACACACACACACACACACACACACACACACACACACACACACACTCTCTCTCTTAACATAGAGATCATGTCATATGACGTCAATCAACCCTCATGTATGCGTACGTCTCTTTGTGTGTGTGTGTGTACGTGTCTTACTTGAGGTTGCGTCCCTGCATGACAGCAAGGGGGCCTGTAGACACCATGTTATCTGAAGGGAGGCAGCTTCTGAAGTCAGCACACTGCACCAGAGAGTCCTGCTTGTCTGCTATCAGGTTCCTGAGAGAGAGAGAGAGAGAGAGAGAGAGAGAGAGAGAGAGAGAGAGAGAGAGAGAGAGGGGATGTAAGATAAGATTCATACCTACACAAAGATGTCTATAGCATATTAAGTCTTGGTTGTTTATCCTTGATAGTAGATAGTATGTATGCATGTTTTTTTTTTAATACAGACACCATTGAAAATTAAATGAGCATGCTAGGACATGCTAATTCTAGGACATGCTAGCTGCTTCACAGCCAGTCTCACCACGTCTCTAGGGAGGAGCTGAAGCAGTAGGACTTCCCATTGGACAGGCTGATGACAGGGACACCCTGCTGGGTTAACAAGGACTGGGACACTGTGGTGTCTGACCCTGGGAGAGGGAGAGGGAGAGGGGGAGGGGAGGTAGAGGACAAGATTACTACAGATATCAAAGATGGTGGTGGAAGAGAGATTTAAAACAGGGAAAGAAATCAGAGGACAGGCTCATTGTAACACATGGAACGGAACGACGAATGGTATCAAACACACGTGTGTGCGCTTGATACCATTCCTTATTCCAGTCCTTGCATTACAATGAGCCTGTCCTCTGATTTCTCCCTACGCCAGCCTCCCCTGGAGGCTCTAGAAACCCTCTCACCTGATAGAATGGTCTGTAAGGACTCATTCTTCACCAGGGCAGTCTGTTTCTGGACATCCCTGTTGGAGGACAGACGAGGACATCGCGTGACATTAAACCCACGTTCATTCGCTCAGCGTTGAACAAGAAACAAAATGTCCCCCCTGAGGGGGGTTTTGGACTTTTGGCCAACACAGTGTCAAACATGAGCCATGTGATAATAATAATGATGATGATGGCGAGGATGATCCGGAGGCGTGGCGTGTTCCTCACCAGACAGAGAGCGTGGCGCAGGCTGTCAACGCCATGACGTAGCAGCCGGAGCAGTGGAGCGCCGACATAGGCGCCGGCAGCAGGATGGCGGGCAGCAGGCGCCGGCCGCACGCAGAGAACACCGACAGCATCCTGTCCTCGCACGCCGCCGCTACCACGTCACTGGGGACGGACGGGGGGAGGGCAGACTTTAAATTACTGTGGCAAGAGTGTCAACCCTTGCTTGGTCATTATAAAACCACAGACATGCAAACGGAAACATTATCCTCCCTGGAAAACCACAGACAGACAAACAGACAGACGCACACAGACGCCTGCACCCAACACACACGCATGCGCAGACACATACCCCCTCTCATGACTGACCTGCTGCCCGCTGCAGTGATGACTCGGCTGGGTAGCAGTGTGTCCCACTCCCTCCCGTCCCTGGAACAGCGAAGCTGGCTCAGCTTAGACCCTGCCACCGCTGACACGTCATTCTCCACCTCCAGATACACAGAGGGCTCCATGCTCACCTACAGACACAGACACAGACACAGACACAGACACAGACACAGACACAGACAATAAGGAGGGAGAAGACAACTTCTGTTTAGCTAAGTTCAAGGTTTCATAATTCATCATGGCATTAGAAGATGTTTAAGCATGTTAGGCCTCACCTGTAGAGTGAAAGCTTTCTGAGGCGTGGGGGTGGGTAGTTTGAGGACCGCCGCGGGGGCCAATACTCGGCTGGGCTCCTTCTCTGATGAGAGCATGGCCTGGGGGGCACAGGGGTGGGAGGGGGTTTAGAACATGCATCAATCAACCGGTTCATAAATCTAATGCACAACCTAGTTCTAGATGATCGATATTCATATTCAGTTGAGACAGGACTCCGTGGAGGACCTGACCACATCACCTGTGGTCCTGTTCTCGACCCTTCACCTCAAAGTGTGCACTCGTTCACGTCCGATCATGGACTTAAAAGCATTGGATTGGTGTAAATGTATATCCCAACATATTTCCTTCACCTATCCAATCATTTTCAAATCCATAAGGAGGAGTGAACAAGTGCATAGGTAAAGAAGAAAGGTAGATGGTGAGACAGCAGCCCCTGAGTCACATGACTCTCTCTCTCTCTCCCTCTGTTACCTGCGGGAAGGGTTGACACACAGGCGTCATCATCTTGTCTTTCCTGGGCCTTCCCTTCCTCCTCTTCTCCACCACCTCTCCTCCCTCCATCTCTCCCTTCCTCTTGGTGTAGGACAGAGACTTGACCACGGCCATCTTGTCTTCACTGTCGCTGCTGCTGTCGTCCTTGGACTTGGGTTCCTTTAGAGCGCTGCTAGTGTCTTTTACCCTGCAAGACGACAACAACCATGATGTGTCAATCAAAGAGTTCTACTGTTTGTTTTGCTTTACCATGTTTAAATGATTTTTATTTTTTAAATGTTAATTTCACTTTGTTAAAAACACTTTGTGTGAGTGTGTGAAAGGTACTAATTCAATTAGGTTTAATTATGTTAACATAATCTGTTATTGTGATTTTTAACTTTTAACTAACCCTAACCCAAATAAATATGTTGTTATCATTACTTCCATTCATTTTCAATGAGCACAGTGTCTCACTATATTACAGTTTGGCTAACATAACTGTTTCCTACGAGTTAGAATGACCGGTGCTGTTACCTGTCTAGGGGAGCAAGCCCTGCAGTGGACGAGATGGTGACCCCAGGCGTGGCCTTTGACCTCTCTGTGAACCTGGAGTCCAGGGCTTTCATTGGCTGCATCTTAGTGGCGGCTGTTAAAAGCAGGTTGCTCTTCAAGGCTGTCGGGTTCAGGGATGGAGCACTGTGGGAGGGAGAGAGGAAGGAAAGAGAACATTGGAGAAGGGAAAAAAAGACAAAGAAGAGAAAGAAAACAGGATGGGCTCCCCCTCAGAGCATGGTTCCTCTCAAGGTTTCTTTCCACCAGACTTTTTCCCCTTGCCGCTGCATCTCTGATAATATTTGGGGGGGGGGGGTTAGCTTTGGGTCGCTAATATCGCTACACAACATCCAACTTCGCTGATGAGTAAAGAGGAAAAGTAGTTCCTACACGTCCTTGATGTCGTCGAAGGCCTTGCCGGGCGGAGGGGAGGTCAGGGGGTCGTGGTTGGGTCTCAGGCCCACGGAGTTAGCAGTGCTGGAGTCGGAGGACAGCTGGGGGGTGAGCTGGGTGGACACAGACGAGCCAGGCAGGATTGGAACACTGTTGAACAGGGCTGGAGAGAAGTCCCTGCAGGACAACATATCAAACACAAACAAACCAACGGAATTAGAACGAGGCCGCTTTCAAATCCAAACAGTTCTATGCTCGGAACAATCTAGAATGTCTGAGTGCGAGTTCTCGAGGATCAGTGTGTTTTTGTAGTTCTAGAATGTCCCTGTGTGCGTTTCTAGTTCTAGAGCAGCTGTGTCTGTCTGTGGCAGTTACCCAGTGTCTAGCTGAGCGATACAGAGGGGCGTGATCCTCCGCCTGCCATCGGCGGTCCTGGTCTCCACCTGCTTCTTCAACAGGTTCTGGAGGGGCAAACACCGCAGGAAACATTAATATCACACAACAACCACACAGTCCAAAAGAGCAACAAGCCTACCACGTCTGTGCAGAACTCAGTCCAACTCATCCCAACACAACAAACCGAATTATCTTCTGATCTTTTTATCGATCTAAGTCCCCCCCACCCCCTGCTTTTGGACCCGAGTGTTCCTCAGCCAGTCTTCCACCACAGCACCCCCTACCTTGCGGATGTCCTCCAGGGACTCTCCGTTGACCACGCTGGTGAGTTTGGTAGCCTGTGCTTCGTGGGCAGTGCAATGGGCAGAGTTGGCGAGCTGGGCGTTCTGTCTCTCCTGCTGGTACTTCAGCATCTCTGGGTTCTCTATGATGGTAGTGGAGAGCTGAGCCTCTGTGGTGATGGCCAGGCTCTTACCATAGATGTTCTGGTGGATGGAGTTCTGGAAGGGGAGGGGGGAGGGGGGGTGGGGGGTGGAGTTGGTTAGCAGATGTCTGAGTCAATGCAAATACTTTCATATACTTGAGCTGCCCTTGATGTGGTTTGCCTGGTACAACCAATGGAATAGTCCCAAAAGATGGCTGACCTTCTCGTCCTCGTTGAGGGGGTCCCCCAGTTCGTCCTGAGAGAAGTCTAGATAGGCTACCGTCCCATCCATGGAACACACCAAGATACCCAACCCGTTCAGGGTCCTAAAAGCAAGGAACCACACACACACACAAAAGCATGAAAACGTGCAGTCTCCATATACATGTCAAAAGGTAGACTCTGGGATATGATGTCATGCCTGTGAAAACAGAGCAACTTTCCCTCCTTCTCTCGTTTTGCTATGGATGTCATACCCCTAGTCTACCAGACTCTCAAAAGCCTTTATAGACACAAACAATAACAAACCAGCTGAATCCACAGAGACATTTCTAGAGCTCTCACCATGAGATGTCCATGATGGACTTATCAAACAGGTCGTGGATGACCACCAGGGGGCGCTTCAGCGACGTCAGCTGAGGGAGACGAGGTGGGGCAGACAGACAGAAACAATCAGGTTAGAAACCAGCACCATATGATAGAGTTCATGGACATTTCGGGGGAAATACAGACAGAAAGACAGACATATGTCTTAGCCAGACAGACAAACAGACTAAGAGAGAGATAGAGGGAGGTTGAGAGAGAGAAGCAGGCCTTACCCAGACGGAAAGCGAGCGGTCTTTGCTGCCTACAGCACAGCAACAGTAAGGACAGCTTGGCTTGGGAGAGCTCCCATTCTTCTGTTTCTTCTTAAAGATTTTAGGGTTGAATTTCTGCAGCAGAGAGAGAGAGAGGGGGGGGGGGGGGTGAGAGAGGTAAGAGTCAACAAAGCATTTACCAGGCCTACATGACTGAGAATTTTAACCATAACCCCATACCAAATTTTGGATGGAACTAGCTAAAAGACAGGGTACCATTTCTAATGATTTTAGAAATGATTTCAACATAGCTACATTTCCTGAGATTTATAACAAAACAAAAAAACGCGTTATATGACTGAGAAACAGAATCCAACCGTGACGTCAATCTGACGTCGTCCCTCACCACTACGGTGACCGCCTTGCGGTGGCCGACAAAGTCCATATTGGTCTTCCAGCCGTCCCTCTCTATGATCTGCGCCGTGGGTCCAGAGTTGTTCATGGCGTGGGCCGACACCAGGTACTGTCCGTCAGGAGACCAGCTCAGCCGCAGCACATGGGTGGTGCCCCCACACTGGAGACAGGAGAAGAAGAAGGAGAGGAAGAGGGGAGGGGTGGTTCAGAGAGAAGAACAACAGGGGGGTGGCTCAGTGTTTAGAGCATAGAACTACAAACAGCTGAGAAGTACAAAGTGAAACACCTTATCCTGAGTTGCTTATCATAATAATTGCTGGTGCCCCCTGGAGATAACATTTGTTCAGAGGACAGAATCACTGCTGAACACTGCACTTATTCTGCCACTGTTCTGATCCATCAGCCTTCACCAGAGCATTCATTGAGGGAATAATGACAAATACAACAGCAACTATAAAAACACTCTAGGACTACAAGTCCCATCTAAATAAGTGTTCTTCTCCTGCAGGCAGTAGTTGGTCTGCTGTGCTGTCCTCACCTCGTTGAAGGGTTTGGTGATGTTGGTCTCCAGCTGCCAGTCCATGGTCCTCCACACCTTCAGACTGTGGTCGTCAGCCTGCGAGGCGATATACTTCCCTACTGGGTCCCACGTCAGCCCCTTCACCAGCCCTGTGTGGCCCTTCATGCACATCACGATCTCTGCAGGGGTAAGGCGGGAGGGAGGGTGTGCGACAACTTTAGTCAGTGCTGTGTGCTGTATTATGGTGCTGTGTTTTTAGACATATAGAATGTAATTATGTTCTCTTTTGAACACATTGTCTTGGATCCAAGGACTATTGTTACCAAGTTGACTATCCTGGTTGAATAAAGCTGAAGTCATCAACTCAATATTGACAAAAGCAGAAACAGAGCAACTGGTTCACACCTGGGAATTTGCGGGCGTTCCAGATGACAATGGTGTTGTCGACGCTGCAGGAAGCTAACCACACGTCATGAGGGGACCAGGCTACATCCATGACATCTGCACACACGTGCACACGCACGCACACACACGCACACACACACACCTGTTAACACTGCAGAATGTAAAGTGTGAAGCATGAGAGATATTCCTAGACTTGATAATTCAGCATCAGCATATATGAACTGTGGGTAACTCACCCCCTGTGTGGTTTCTCAGTATAGTTACACATCTCCACTGCTCCACGTTGGCCAGCTTACTGCTCGACCCAAACACAGTACTGGGACCTATGAAGCTGCTCCAGAGAAGGAATATCAAATCAAAGATCACTTCCTGGGTGCAATGGCACAATGTTATAGCTTAATATCAAAAGGAAGCATCTGTTGGTGTGTGTGTGTGTGTGTGCGTGTGTGTGTGTGGTACATACGCAGCTCTCTTCCACACCATGACCAGTTTGTCATCTCCTCCAGATGCCAGGTAAAGGCCGTTGTTTGACCAGCGAACACAGTTCACACAGGCTAGAAAACAACAAACACTCCTCATCAAAACACAGTTTAACATCAGACTCACCTGCCTTCTTTTTAGATAAAGAGTACCAGTTAGAATGGAAGCAAAAGTGATCATATATAACCGCAGAACAGAACACACACACACACACACACACACACACACACACACACACACACACACACACACACACACACACACACACACACACACACACACACACACACACACACACACACACAGTGAGTGACTGATCAACACCATGCAGTAATGAGTACAGGCAGGCACCTAAGTAATAGCCTATAACCACAGAGCAGTAGTTAAGAATATATATCAACACCTACAGTGAGTGACTCGCCATAAACACCATACATTTGTGAGACTCAGTAATTGCCTATAACCAGAAAGCTATATGAGAGTATAGACAGACACCTAACCAGAGAGTAGTTGTGAGAGAGTATTGCCTATATAACCAGAAAGCAGTGGTGAGGGTGTCTGTAGAGAGAGTATAGACAGGCACCTAAGTGATTGTCCATCTGACAGAGCATCTTGGGGATGCTCTCGTTCTTCTCGTCCTCCTCCCTGAGCACAGGGGCCATGTTCCAGATGACCACCTTCCCAGAGTCCTCTCCTGCAACAACATCACGGGGTCAACAACACGAAGCAACGTTCAGCTAAACTGAACTGGCTCGGTTTCACATCTGTATAGGTCTAGAATGCAGACAGTACTGAATAGCATGATTATTATGGTGGTGGCTGCCCAGTGCACTGCACAAGCTGTATTGTGTGTGTGTGTGTGTGTTGATTTTTACTTAATAAACTAGAAATAAACTCAAATGTATAGCTGTCTGTCTTTCTCTCTGTGTGACACAGAATCAGTTCCAGTATGGTGCATGGCTTGAAAGCATTAAGCCTACGAAATAGGAACTGATAGGGTTGAGTGAGTGACAGTAATGCAGAAACTTACCTTGGCCACCCGTGGCAAATTTTGTTCCATCCGGATGGATATCAACCGAAAATATTGGCTTTCCTAAGAAGCAAAATCAAGTGACATGATTTCAAAATGCCATCAGGATTGATGCAATACATTTCAATGTATAAAGAGATGGGCAAAGCCAGTAAGATTCCAGGCGTGACTGTACACGTGTAGCTATGAAACATAAGGTGACGGCTACATAGGTAAATCAAACAGAAGTACACCGAGAGACAGTTATACACTGTTTGGTAAGTAGCTACAGTAAAACACACCTCACGAATGCTTTGGTTAGGTTAGCTAGCCGCGCTAACGTTGGTGTTGTGGCACAGTCAAATGACAGATGCAGTCGGCAGTTTGCATGCATGCAGTAATTAGCTTCATAGCTTCAGGGTGATGACAATCGACAGCAGTGTGCATCTGCAACTTCAAAATAAGTCACTTGTTTAGGTTGGTGAACTAGATTCTCGCAAACTAACTTAGCTAGCTAGCCAACAACTTGTTAGCTACGAGCTAGCGTTAGCCAGGCTAAATAACATGATAAAACAAACCAACTGCCATCCTGCCATTTATAATGTTTTAGGCATCACTTGCGGGCGTTTTAGTTAGTTGGCTTGCTAGGAGAAGTAGTTAACTAGCCAACCTCCCAAACAAGTGGCCGCCACCCCCCGATCAATCTCGCCCCCCCCTCAATAACAACAAAAGCCCAACTTGGCTAGTATAGATTCCTGCACAACCGCGATTCAAATTCTTACCATTGTGACTGACCCAACTTGGTTTCAATAGCTTCATCTCAAACGCGTTGCAACTCGAATATTGTGAGCGGATCGTGGTATATCTTCCTTTTTGCGTCTGGTAGAGATATCCTGGGGTAGCAACTACCCCTTCCCTTTGTGTCAAAGTACGTCGGTTACTTTGGTCTTTAATCCAACTCCATTTCTCTAGCTACCCTCTCGCATCCTCCTCAACCTCCAAAAGCAACCGCAGAAGCAGCGGGGAAGCAACATATCAATGGGAAGCAACAGCAGCAAGACAGGAAGTGTCCAACCTTTCCAATGGATCCCCATTGAAACATGCCCGGTAACGGATTAGTTCCGCATGTTGATCTTTTCACCCTGAATTTGCGTTTAGAAAAGTAGATTTTGTCTCATTTTTATCTAATAAGTCTATGGTTATGACGCTACTGAGCGTGCTCCTTAAAGATAACGGAACATCTCTGAATTTACCCACAAAGGGAAGAAAAAAACACAGATACAAAATACGCCTTTTTCATGAGTGTGTTTTAATGGTCATAAATGTCATACCAGAAAGTACAAAAACTGAAGAAAAAACTAACACTTTTATTGAAGACCAAACAGAAGACAGAGGTGAAAAGTGAAGGCAACAAAAAAGCAAGTAGCTAGTCCAAGGTCAATGTGGAAATGTGTGGCCCCAGAGTGCTATATTGGTATTCCTTATAGAACACACTGTGTGGCCCCATTGGTCTCATGGTCCTTTTTCACAAACATTTGAAGGTTTAATCACAGAGTTGAATTCAGCAGCTGCTATAAACAACATTCCCTTAAGCAAACATCTTAGTCAGACAAAAAGTAAACCAGACCACTCTCTTCATTGTTTAACTCATTTGTTTTCAAGTCATTTCAATATCCAACTCTAAATTAAAATTGTACAACATTTGGAGTTGGATGTTGAAATGGCCAGATACCAGTAGATCAAGCTACACATCATCACACCATGGTTGAAGTTTAACCTTCCTTTTGAACCCCGCTGCAATAGTTGCACTTAAAAACAGAATTGTGATTAAAAACTAAATGGTATTGATGCTGCGGGTTTTGCTCATGAAATGATAAACATTTCTACAGAAGCTTCTCATAGAAGCACAGCACACATTCCAAGTCAACATCGATTGCATTTCTTCTGGTGCACCATTTTTAACGTGAGGAGTCAGTTGAATAGTATTTATTTCATTGCAAAAATAGGCTATTTCAAAACACAATGGTAAATGGCATCATATTTCATCTCATTCTGTAATACCGTATTTCACTACAATTTCACTACAATCATAACTATGAGTAAAGCTCAACAACTTGCAATAAAGAGCTAACATTTGTATTATTTATTGTTCTCTTTGCTAAAGCCTCTATCGTAGTGGGTGATCAATGATACATCAATGGACCAATGACCTTCTTAATCTGAATACAAGGATAAACATATGAAAATGACCACTTAAGGCTTTAATAATATTGGATGATGGGTGTTGGTTTAGTAGTAATTGCTTTAGCATTGGCTACTGTTAGAACTTAGCTATACAACACCATATGGTAATCTCTATCAACATCTCTAACGTTGCATATACACCATGACACTATTGACAGGCTGTCAGATATCTGAATCTCACAGTCTGAGTCAACAATGACCATCATGTACAATAACCTGTCTACTGTTCAATAACTTCATATTTCATGACACATTGAGATACAAGTATCAATACCATCCACTTGCCTCGGATCAAACATGTTTTTATTTTTGTACTGAAATCTACATTCATATTAGTGTACTGTAGTTGAATTTGGTTCAGTGAGCTTTTTTTAGTGAGTTGTTTCTTGTTTATCCTCATGCTAACATGATACTGTCAAAGTGAGGTCAACAATAGCCTTGCAATAAAACATGGCCCCTCCTACAGTTACTGGAATCACAAGGAAGGATTTCGAAAGGTGGGATATGAACAAAAGCAATGATCACTGTCAACTTAGAAAAACAAAGCAACCCTTCCTTCATTTTTTACAAAATATTCGGAGGAAAGTAAAGGTAAAGACGTAAGCAAGACTAAAACATATACCCAATAACCAACATAGACCATATAAAAAGCACATTCATATTAATAGATGCTTTGGAATGACTTTATCTCGGCAAAACAACTGGCTCATAAGATCAACAACCTCCTCCCTCCCCACCCCTACCCCTCCATTGCATTTCAAGACATTCAATTCATATATTATTTTAGTTTATTACGTTTTTGCAATTAAATGTCATGGACACATGTGATACCCCAAAAATAATAAATAAGAAAATAGGTGTTTATGATTGGTCCATGAGGTAAAATGTAAAATTAGAAAAAAAAGAACAACAAAACAACCCAAAAAGCTGGAAGGACCATGAGGCCATTTTTCAAAGACAAACAACAGCTACGGTGCACAGAGTGGAGGGTTTACAGAACTCTCTGTAACATCTTGTGTGATACATGGAATTATAAAAACAAGGGCTTATGATTGGAAAAAGAAAGGCATGATGTTCTACCAGTACAGAGTGAGAGGTGGCGATTCATTGGTCCATACACATACACACACGCACACACGCACACACACACACACACACACACACACACACACACACACACACACACACACACACTCTCACGCAAGCATGCACGCAGACACACACACACACGACTGTTCAATCAGTGGCTCAGCATCTACCTTCACCCTAATGAACCTCCTCATTGAAGATATGTGTGATGACATCATTAACACAACAAAAACCCAAAATAGACAAACAACTTCCACAATTCCACATGGCAAAAAGCAACCAGATGAAATCCCCATATTACATTTTTTCTCCACTTCTTTTCTCCTCTGGGTTGACATGGGTGCAGTTCTGAACGAGCCATCTGCAGAGCAAGGCGCCATTGGTGGAGGACGAACAGAGGGGAGGGGCTTGTTACAGCAAGGGGCGGGGTTTGTTAGTGAGCAGAAGATGGATCTGTGACACAGTCAGTCAAGCAACAGGATGAAACAACCCCGTCTCTAGGAACGCGAGGATGGATGGATGGATGGATGGATGACGCAGCAGGTTTTCACATATTTTAAGTCCCAGGACAGGTGGAGTGTAAAGTAGTATAGCAGTATGTATCAACCAGACCAGGTTCAGGTCTACACAGCAAGTCTGTAGGAGTGGAGGCTACAGTACAGTCCCAACATTTCAGACTGGAGGGAGAGCGGCCATTTTGTCTTCTCTGTGATTGTCTCTGTCATTATTCTTCCCCCCTTTTTAGCTTTTAACCCCCCCCCCACCCTGTGCCCCCGTCATGGTGGCAGTGTCCCTTGTTAAGGGCTGATGATGTCGAACAAGTGCAGATGAGAACTGAAGGGGAGACGCCTCTCTCTCACCAGAAGGGGGCAGCAGACCTCTCAGAGGCGAGGAGCCCTCCAGCCCAGAAGCCCAATGTGGGCTCAGTCCTCTCAGTCACAGAGTTCTAGAACAGGGCTTTAGAACCTTGGTTCTCAAACTCTGACCAGGCGTCGTTGAGCTCCATGAAGATCATCTTAGCGTAGTCCTCATAGGGCTTTCCTGTAGCCTGTCGGGACAGAGGTTACACTGCCGTTAACATTCACACATCAAACCATGCTACCATTTGCCACATACACCATTTGCTGCAGAAACCATTCGCTACTTGATTGTCTTCTCCGTGGATGTAAAGTGTCTTTCAGGACTGAGAAAAGCACTGTACAAAATAAATATATTATTATTATTTTAAAAAACAATTCAAACTTGACCACTGAGTTAGGACTGTCTGGTATTTTCAGGCAAAGTAGTCCTTAAGATACTTGCTGCACTACCCGGTAAGAAAATGACATGTAGCACAGTAATGGTTTCTTTCTATTTTACCTTATCAGGGTAAACTTAGATAATAATAAAACAGTAACAAGGATGATGCTAATAATGATTCAAAAGTGATGATATCTTCAATTGTGATGTTGTAAGCCATTGAGACCAAACACACATTTCAATTCTGACCCTTAAACATTCACAATAAAGCTTTTGAACGTGACCGTGACCGTTCACCTTGTCAGGATGCACCACCAGGACAGCCTTCCTGTAGAACTTCTTGACCTGGTCCGGAGTGACGAGGTCGGCCATGCCGACGGGCCTCCAGCGCGTCTCTCCCTCCCACAGGACCGTGTGGAGCGTGGACAGCAGTGCCCGGATGTTCCTCTCCTTCCCCTCGATCCAGTCCAGGATCTACAGGAGGGATGAACCAGGAAGAAGGGGAAGAACAATCCCTCAGTACAGATTAAGACCCGGACACAGATGAAGCCTAGTCCTACACTAAAATGGATCTTCAAAAGGAGATTTTCCATTGAAAGTGTGATTTAGTCTAGGACTAAGATGAACCTGTGTCTGGGAAAACACCCCAATATGATCTGCCTGTATGAGTTTTAGCCTATAAGTCGGGGGACTTCCTGGTTTAGAGGGTCAAAGGTTAAAGAGAGAACTACAAACCTGTAGTTTGAGAGGGTCCATGTCCTTGGTGATCTCCTGTCTCCTCATCTCAGCGATGGTTCTGGGGCCTCTCCTGTCTGGCTTGGAGGCGAAACCCTGAGTGGACAGGAGGTCTTCAAAGTCATCCTCCTTCACCTTGGGCTTGGGACCTGAGACCACAAGCACAGAGACAACGTCACAGTCAGTCAACAAGACACATAGGGAACAGGGGAGGCTGGTGGAGGTACAAATAGCGGGATGGGCTTATTGTAATGCATGGAATGGAATGAGGAATGGTTTCAAACAAGTGTGTTTTGGAATGGAATAAAGAAAGCTACCAAAACACATGCTTGATACAATTCCTCATTCCATTCCATGCATTACAATGCGACCATCCTCCGATTTCTGCCTCCACCAGCCTCCCCTAGCAGGGAGAGAAACAATGAGATTGGTGTCTATACCGAAGCAAACATCAATGTGAAACGTTGATTCGATGTGCACCATCTTGTTTAAATGAATGGCATAAATGAATACATAAATCAGCTAGATCAATGTCAATAAAAAAGCACTGCTTAGACATCAGCAGTGTGTTTTCTTACCGAACCCTGGCCCCCTGACCCCCCTGTCCTCTCTGCCCCCGATCACGCTGAAGTTGAGGTTGTAGTTGGGCTTGGCGGACTGGGGGGGTGCAAGCTTGGGGGCGGCGGGGGGCATCCAGGGCTTGCTTTGGCCCGCTGCGGGTCGTCCACCCTGCCAGGGCTGGCCAGAGGGCTTGGAGGAGGAAGAGGAGGACCCAGGCTTGGAGTTGAAGCTACCACTGGAGGAGCCTAGAGGAGAATACAGCAGAGAAGGTGTTGCAGAATGTTCATATAGATATGGACCAGGGGGGGCTGGTGGAGGTAGAAATCAGAGGCCATGCTCATTGGAAGGAGGAATGGTTTTAAACATGTGTTTGATACCATTCCTCATTCCTTTCCATGCATTACAATGAGCCTGTCGTCCGATTTCTACCTCCACCAGCCTCCCCTGATATGGACTGTCTATAACAGGTATGAGAGTGTCTGTCATGTAAGATAGGGAGTCATGTCAGCTCTATATGTTACATTTCTATCTGCAAACACCCCAGGACTCTGTGGAGTAGTCTTACCTGGTAGCGGGGCACCCAGGTTTCCCAGGTCTGCAAACGGGTCAAAGCTCTGGGACTTGACCTTGGAGAAGGACGGCACTCCAGGAGCTGGGAGGACAAGAGGAGAAAAACATGAGACGAACAGTTATTTATGTTGTTACTGGGTAAATCATAGAGACACGCAGGCAGGCCCACACACACACACACACACACGCACACACATACATACACACACACATACACACACACACACACCTGTGAAGGCTGGTTTGCTAGAGGCAGCAGCCATGCCACTGGTGCCCCCCGAGGCCCAGTTGTCCCAACCCCCCAGCAGGTCCGGCTGGCTGGCAGATGATGTCATCTTGGGGGGGTCGTTGGTCAGCTTATCTGTCAACACACAACGTTCAATGAGTAGAACTCTGGAACTGGATACTATATGACCTCTGGTGTTCTAGTTCCACTCATGCAAGGCTTCTGAACCCTGTGTCCCAATTCCCCACCCTTGTCCCTGAAGTGTACACTTGTCCACTCCCCCCATGGATTTAATAGCATAAAGTTTAGGGTTAGTGATGGAGGGTGGGGTTGGGGTTAGGGTTAGTGACGGTGTCTTACTGAGGTTGAAGAGGCTGGTGTTGGAGGTGGGTGGAGGGTTGGTGTTGCCGCTGTCAGAACTCAGCAGGTCCCCAAACAGGTCCGGTCCGGACTGGTGCCGCGACGCTCCGACCCCTGAACCCGAACCAGAGGCCATCCCGAACGGATCGAACAGGTCGTTCATGGCTGGAGGACAAACAACAGCAGAGATGCATGTTGGAGAGGGGGACGGAGTACTCTATACAGTATAGTATAGACTCTACATCTGTCAACTTCACTGATAAAGCCTAAAGAGCATAATTTTTTTTTTAGCATTGAGCAGAAAAGCAGACTCCCAAGCAGACAAACATGTATTCAGCCAGTCTAACCCTTGTGGAGACTCTTACGTTTGGGTGTGGCTGAAGCAGACGTGGGGGCTGCAGCAGAGTTACTGGGGGGGTTACCGAAGAAGAGGTCTTCCTGAGCCCCCCCGTCCCCGATCAGATCATTGGCGCTGCCCTTGCGACCGCTGGGCGCCGGGGCAAACAGGTCGTTGAGCAGGTCGCTGTTACTGGAGGCGCCCTTCATCCCTCCGGCCACCAGGGGGGGCTGTGGTGGAGGGGGAGCAGCCGAGGAGGAGGAGGAGGAGGCGGGAGCGCTGTCGGAGTTGAGGCCCAGCAGGTCAGCTGTGGCGCTGGGCGGGGGGTCAGAGGGCATGGTCTGGAACTCGGCATCGAAGAGGGGCTCGCTGGGGTCCCGGGAGAGGGGCTCGACGCCGGGGGCGGAGTAAGAGTAGGATTCCGCCTCTGATTGGTCACTGAGGTCGTCCTGGTCGTCCATGGTGCACCCCTGACTGTCGGACGCGTCATGGTGGCCAGTCCCCTCTACAGTAGAATACAATAGAATAGAATTCTATTAGTCTGTCTGTTACAACAGAAATGTGTCTCCTGCTCTGCATTCAACTAATTCCATAAAGACATAGCCTTTTCAGGACACCATCATAACAATGAACTCACAAAGCACAAGATCTAATACTCTCAACCCACTAACTCATTCAAAGTGACTGTTGTGAATACACCAAAGTAATCATTGTGTGACAGAATGGTGTGATAGTAGCCATGTATGTACCGTCCCAGTCGAGCGTCTGGAAGAAGTTGTTGGCGTTGGTGTCGGTGCTCTGAGGGGACTCTGGCTCTGTGGTGGACCCCTCTGGGGTCTGCTCCTGCTGGGGAGACTCTGCGTCGTAGAAGGCTGTAGAACCAGGCTGGCGTGGGAGCTCTGGTTTACCTGTGTAGGGGTGGGGGGGGGTTAGGGTTAGCGAAACATTACGGCGCGTGTGTTGGCAAGTCAGAGGTCGCAAGTTCGAGACTCGGTTGGGGGAACTCTAATTGCGGGGCTACTGATTGCAACAACTTGACGTCTGTTTCATAGACATGGGACTCAATTCACGTTGAGAACCAGTAGAATTCAAAGTGTAATGCTCCTTGGTTATAGAACAGAAGACTGTTTCATGTGTTACTCTGTTACAACTACAGCAACGTGACTCCAGCTCTGCTTTCAACCTTGGCCTCCTCCTAGCCCCCCTCCCTTGAATCAACTACACTACCCATGATACCCACCGAACTTGGTGAGGATCTCCTGCTGCTCGTCGCGGCTGGAGAAGAGGATCTTGGGGTTGAGGCCTTTGGTGTGGAAATTTTCCCAGGGAGGACTCTTGGCGCTGGGCATGTCTCTGGGCTCTACCTCGATGTCCAGGTTCACCTGGAACAGGTCAGGGTACTTCTCCTGGATGTCACACGCATCCAGATCATACCTGGGGAGGGAGGGAGGGGGGGGGGGGAAGGAAGGAGAAGAGAGAGGGAGGGAGGGAGGAGGAGGAGAGGGAAGGAAGGAGGGAGAGAGAGAGAGAGAGGGAGGGAGGGAGGGAGGAAAAGTGACAGAGAAAGGAGACAGAGAGAGTTACATTTCTGCACACCAACTGCTGAGGGCACTGGGACAGTATTCTGGTAGAGTCTTTAGAGTCAGACTGAGGTATAAGGGGAGGTAGCGGCGGTACATACTTGTTGAACTTGACAGTGGTGGCGTTGCGGGGAACGAAGCCAGTGTGGAACTGGATCTGGAACATCTTCATAGAGGCCATCTGGTCAACACACACCACAGGGAGTTCATGTAGTCAATAACAACCGCTCAAACGTGGCCTTAGCCGAAGTGAATTTACTAGACATTACAATCCACTAGACATTTCACAAGGACTATGTAGCCAAATACAACCACAGAATCAAAGTAGAGACTTACATAGCTCTGTGTAAAAACGCATCATCCTTTCTTGGTACATGCATGTGACGCTATGTCAACTGTTACAGCGGTAACCTGGATGCTCATCTTGAAGAATCAACAACACAACAAACCCCTCTACCTTAGCTTGCAGACGGCCCCCCAGGGTGGAGCGCGCGTGATAGATCACCACCAGAACGTCCCCCTGCACCATCACATTCAGAGGGATCTCTGCCTGACCGTCCTCCAGCTTGTAGTCCCTGGAGAAAGAAATACATTATGTATGTTCAAGTCCTGTGCCCAGTGCATAGCATGTTCAATGGTATTCAGTGTTTAGCATTGTATTTGCAATGTACCACTGGCTTCACAGATTGTCTATGAGAATGGATAAGTTCATCCTGTCATATTCCTGGGTGGTGTGTGTGTGTGTGTGTGTGTGTGTGTGTGTGTGTGTGTGTGTGTGTGTGAGTGTGTGAGCTTACTTCATCCTGTCGTACTCCTGGGTGGTGGTTGGTGAACCTACTTCATCCTCTCATACTCTGGGTGGTATGTGTGTGTGTGTGTGTGTGTGTGTGTGTGAACTTACTTCATCCTGTCGTACTCCTGGGAAGTGGTTGCTACACGCTCGTCGCCAACGTACACCTCACAGAAGGGCCGGCAGCCGTGACGTTGCTTGTTGAAGAGCGGGACGGGCGTCATGATGATGGAGCGGATCATTATGGGCTTGCTGTGGGGGATGATGGGCTCCTCGGCCATCATGTCACACATGTACTCTATGTACCTGCAGGAGATCAGCCAATCAACAGTCAGCTCACTCACAGGCCGGCCAATCAACAGTCAGCACACTCACAGGTCAAGCTAATCAGTCAACCAACCAACCAAACACATAGATGGATGCCCGAGGGACAGCGCTTCATACTGAACATGTAGACTGAAGGCTGGGGACCAGGGAGGGGACTAGGGGCTAGGGGCTGGGAAGGGACTAGGGGCTAGGGGCAGGGAGGGGACTAGGGGCTGGAAGGAGGCTAGGGGCTGGGGGGGACTAGGGGCTAGGGGCAGGGAGGGGACTAGGGAGTAGGGGCAGGGCAAGGACTAGGGGCTAGGGGACTAGGGGCTGGGGGCAGGGCGAGGACTAGGGGCTGGGGGCAGGGAGAAGACTAGGGGCTGGGGGCAGGGCGAGGACTAGGGGCTGGGGGCAGGGAGAAGACTAGGGGCTAGGGGATGGCTAGGAGACTAAGGGCTAGGGGCAGGGAGAGGGGACTAGGGACTAGGGGCAAGGAGAGGACAAGGGGCTAGGGGCAAGGAGAGGACAAGGGGCTAGGGGCAGGGAGAGGACAAGGGGCTAGGGGCAGGGAGAGGACTAGGGGCAGGGAGAGGACTAGGGGCTAGGGGCAGGGAGAGGACTAGGGGCTAGGGGATGGCTGGGGGACTAAGGGCTAGGGGCAGGGAGAGGACGAGGGACTAGGGGCAGGGAGAGGACAAGGGGCAGGGAGAGGACAAGGGACAAGGGGCAGGGAGAGGACAAGGGACTAGGGGCAGGGAGAGGACAAGGGGCAGGGAGAGGACAAGGGGCAGGGAGAGGGGACTAGGGACAGGGAGGGAACTAGGGGCAGGGAGGGGGGTAGCACCCACCTCTTGTGTGAGGGGGAGATGCCTGGGGGGCAGCGCTTCATACTGAACATGTAGACGGCCGCCTCGGCTGTGGTGAAGAGACGACAGAAACACAGGAAGGAGCAGACCGCCACGGCCGACGCAGCCCGCCCGTCCTACAGAGAGAAGAAGACGACCAGTTTTAGAGAGAAGAAGAGGACCGGTTTTAGAGAGAAGAAGAGGACCGGTTTTAGAGAGAAGAAGAGGACCGGTTTTAGAGAGGATACAAAACACTATTTCTACTCAGGTCTGGAATGTGGTGTTGTAGGCCAGTGGGCTTGCTCAATAGGCAGTGCACTATGCAGTGTAGGTAGTAGTACACTAGTATGTAAGTGTGTAAGAGCTCCCCAGACAGTGTACTATGCCATGTGTGAGTATAGTAGAGAAGTATGCAGGTGTGTTGTGTAAGTGCTCACCAGACAGTGCACTATGTAGTGAGTGTGTATCGTAGTACAGTAGTATGCAAGTGCTCACCAGACAGTGTACTATGGCGATGTTCCTCTGGTCCTGTTTGAGCCACAGGTGCATGTTCTTACACACACTGTAGAGGCTGCGGAGGTTGGGGGCTCGCCGCGCCTGCCAGCCACACTCTGACACCTGTAGAGAACACACACACACACACACACACACACACACACACACACACACACACACACACACACACACACGAGGAGGACAGGGGTTAAATATGCTGTCCACGCACTTCCAGAACTTCTGCGTCTAGGCAATGAAATGTGTCCTGAGGCATATTATTTAGAGAGAGATGAGAGACAAAAAGAGAGTAGTTGTGGGAGACAGAGGGAGAGAGAGAGAGAGAGAGAAAGAGAGTGCATCTTCTCACCCTGTTGTGGAACCTGGAGGATCTGTAGGAGCGTTTGGACAGGTTGTAGACAGCGTAGTGTCCCGCATGACGAGAGTCCAGGAACAGACGCACGTCCTCTATGTTGTTCTTAATGGCCGACTCCACTCCCTCGGCTGGGAACGACATGACTACACACACACACACACACACACACACACACACACACACACACACACACACACACACACACACACACACACACACACACACACACACACACACACACACACACACACACACACACACACACACACACACACACACACACAAAGAGTTATCCAGTGTAGATTGTTGCGCTTCACGTACACTCACCAATGGTCCTTTTCAAGATATTATAATGAGATCTCTGACCTACATACTGCCTTTTCAAGGACAAATCTGTCAACATTGGAACTGTTTCTGAAACATAGACCTGTGTGAGAGCTGTGCAGTGAGGACCCATACCTGCTATTCTAGAGGTGATGTAGGAGAGGTCCAGGTCCCCTTTAGCATAGCTAGGAACAGAAACAACAAACACACTTTAGTCAGTGCAGTGCAAACAAAACAGCACTCAAATCTGCTATCTGGAATTGATTGAATTGTTTTAATTGAGACACTCTGTTCAAGTTGTGTGATCTACGATATCTCATGGCATTTCACTGCACTTGAAAAACACACACACACACACAAACAATAGTCATCTTACCATCATCGCAGACTCAAGAGATGAAGATGTGAATCAAACAGAGGTTGATAACACACTTTTACACCACTACTGCCTACTACTAAACCATCTAGACCAGGGGAGGCTGGTGGAGGTAGAAGTCGGAGGACGGGCTCATTGTAATGCATGGAACGGAATGAGGAATGGTATCAATACCCGTCAATGAGCCCGTCCTCAGATGTCTGCCTCCACCAGCCTCCCCTGATCTGGATGCTAACTAGTTGTATCTGCGGGATTAAAGGATGTACAGGTGAGTGTGAGTTAGGAGCACACACACAGAGCCGGGATGGTGGTTTTAGTATGCAGTGGAGGGTTAAACTCTCAAACTCTAGTTCTATTCACACAGTACCCACTCAGTCTCTGCTGTTATGGACCAGCAAGCTGGGTGCTCTGTTATGGACACAGCAGTGGGAAGCCTTAGCAGCTGGACTGCGCTTATGTGCATAAAAACACACACACACACACACACACACACACACACACTGCATCCACACACACGACAAACGTGACGTGCGCCCACACACACACACACACACAAACGCACAGGGAACAAACTAGACACATACAGGTGGGCGTGAGGCGGCACAGACAGGTGCATGGTGAGGTGACCCATATTTACCTGGGGGTGCTAGAGGATGAAGTGGTTACAGAAGGACCATGAGTGGTGGGACAGGAGGAGCAGAGAAAATAACAACAACAGGACAATAAAATACCAAACACAAACAAAAACAAGCGGGCAAAAGCAATCAAACGAATAAATCAAAACAACCAGGATGAGTGGACATCGACTGAGTGTCGACAAATTAAAAAGAGAGGATTACACCTCGTTTGTGTGTAAGGGGGTGGGGGAGGGGGGAGTGAATTGTGCTCTCAAAGCGTACAAACAAGCATTGTGTTGATTAGACAGATAACCTACAGCTGAGGGAGCTTCTCCACTGTGCATCCTCTGTGAGGCCCCCCGTCACAAATGCAAAAAAACTGTATGTCAGTATCTGATCTGATCCGTGAAATTCGGGGCGTGACGTTTGAAACGACCTAGCAAGTCAACAACACATCCTTGTTTCTAATTGGCTAAACGGACGAACGGCCTGTGAAAAGTCCTCTGAATTTCTCTGTCCGTAAAAAAAAAACCCGTCAAACCAACACGTACAGACCCTTGTCATCTGCGTTATCCGTCAACGGATGACTCCCATAGAGAAACCATTGGCTCAATCCAGAATTAACAGACGGACTAGGGTAGCCAGGGCTTGGAACAGGGTCAGTACATAAACAATTGTGATATCTTTCAGATCACTGTTGTGCTCATCCATGTGTAAACCAAATTCCCTACAGAGCAATAAAGGTTTAATTCAAATAAAATAGGAAACAGAAGTTGCGCATTTCCCATTGTATTACAGCCCAGATGCCTCTTCAAATACACAATATATTAAACACATAGCAGCAGTCACTGTGGACGCATTTCGCCATCAACCCTTCATCAGCACAGAGGTCATGACCTTTCTCACCTGGCCACTGATTGGATGACTTTAGAGGAGGTGTCTTTGATGTTGGTCAGGAATCGTTCAGTCCCGCCCTTCAGGATGTCCAAGAAGCCGCCTCCTGGTTGGTCAGGATCTGCGCCATACACCCCTGAGGATCATGGGAAATAGACAGAGAAACAGGTTTATACACCGTCATCACAACATTGTCCTACGACTTAAGACATTGTTTTAACGTCTTTGGTCCAAAAGAAGTAGTTGAGTTGATACGAGTCACGACACCTGTCGTGAATGACGTGAATGATGACCTGTCGTAAGACAATGTCAACACAATGGAGTTGAGGAATTTTTATGTAACTCCTTGATGCTTAAGGAGTTACATAAACATTCATCAACATTGATCCACATCTATGTCTTCACAGAGAGAACCCTGGTCTTACCAGAGAGAACCCTGGTATTACCAAATGGCTAGCTGGTACAAGAGCAATCCTCTTAACAGACACATGGGGATTAGCAACAGGCCTGGAGTGTTGGGGCTGGTTTCTCTGTTGGGGCTTGTGTGTGTGCGGCTAAATATCTCTGACCGGCACCAGTCCCTGGGATGACATCATGTTGTTGAGCGGTCTCTCAGATGATTAGCCAGGTTTAGTCCGATCTCAAGCGATCATTTCAACATAAGCGGTCGTCCTTGGAGGAAGGATCGTAGCGTAGCTTACCAGTCCTTGGCGACAACAACAGTCGACAAACAACAGCGTGAACAACTGTAGTAAGGAGCTTGGAGAGACTTGCCATCTGGCCATCAGGTGGCGGAGTCAGTCTCTGACCAGGTCTGCATGCCCTCAGACCATTGACTTTGAAATGTGTTCACAGGCCGACGAATTAGTCCACTTACTGGGGTACGGGATAAGCAGCCAACCAGCAGTACATCATTCAGCCGCCTCCTCTCCCGCCCTCTTGTTTACCCAGGACAGAGTCAGCTTAAACAATATCACAGAGAGAGACCCCACTGACACACTCCATCACAGTCACCCTGCCTGCCTCTCTATGTCCCTATTCCAAAGGCACAGTAGGAGCCATGATGCGCGACGGTCTCGCCATGTTGCTTATACCAATCCAATCGTCTCAGATCTGCAGAGTGAGGACAGGGGGGTGGGGGGTGGGGTGGGGGCTAATTTGGGATTCAAGGAAACTCTTTCACCCTGGCACCCGGCGCGGAGGTAGGAGGGAGGCTTTAACCAGATTAGCGAGCCATGTGTGACCTGCTGTGTGGCTCGGCAGTTGCTCCTCGTTAGCCCTCAGACTAGCATCAGTTGCGATTAGTGTCAGAGTGAGGGAGTCGTGGCGACAGGGACAACTGATTGATGAGGCCGTGGGGAATTGAACTGGATGGGGGGAATTGAACTGGATGGGGGGAATTGAACTGGATGGGGGGATGGGGGAGGGAGGGCAGGCTAGGGCTGTGGCAAATAACATGGTACTGGACAGACGATATGGAGACACCGCGTGTGTAATGTATCCCTTTATATGTTTACCATAGTGGAGTAATAATAATAATAATAATAATAATAATATACGCCATTTAGCTGACGCTTTTAAGTGACTTATGCAGTGAGTCAATACATTTTTCAGTATATATGGTCCCAGCGGGAATCATACCCACAACTTAAGCGCTGTTAGCACCATGCTCTACCAACTGAGCCACAGATGACCACAGAGGACTCTTATAAATGTGATCAAAAACTAATTTTACGCTCATCACACAACCAATCAACTTCTCCATTGTTTCATTCCAAATCATGGCTCTGGCTGTGGGTGGTAGAATGGGACAGGACAGACACTATGGAGACACTGTCTTTAACCCACCAACTGCCAAATCATTCCGGAACACGCACCACCTAGAGTGACAGGTGTTTTTTTTTGTGGTATTTACCTAGCAACAATGCTTTGATTGTCTACAAAATGAAGCATCATCATTTATGCATTTTTGGTGGATAAAGTCACCCTTGGCACTCTAGAAAGTTGACAATTTGTGTGATTTGATTCACCCTTGGCATTCAATTAGTTAATGTATCTGCTATGCATTCAGACAGCCTGCTGATCCCCCTGCTCCAGCCTGTTCTTGACAACTCTATTGACGGTCGAATCAATGATTTAGGAATTTCAAACTTCAACCTTTAAGCAATGGCTAGCTAGCTATGGCTGGTAGCATGGTACTAGGGAGACAATATGGATTCTCCATTTGTCTATGCATCCACAACACATCTGGATCGCCCACCAGCTTGTCCTTGAACAACTTTTAAACTGTATACTGCATCTAAAAATTTATATTTAAATTTTAACCAAGGATCTGGGGATTTTTAAGCTGTAGGGTAAGAATGTATAATTCAAATACAATGCAATTATTCCAATAATCATCATCACACAATTGCTAGCTAATTAAGATTGAACATCGACAATGTAAACAAAAGCACATGACAGACACAGAGGCTGCGGATACAGTGAGACAAAGACTGACGTACACACACGTACACACAAACATGTACACACACTTACACACAAACACAAACGTACACAAAGAGACAGTAGAACACAGAATCAGGCATTCATGGATGAACATAGAGACACACAGTGAGATACACACATGCAGAGGGACACTGATGACACAGACAGACACAGACAGACACAGACAGACACAGACAGACACAGACAGACACAGACAGACACAGACAGGCACAGACAGGCACAGACAGACACAGACAGACACAGACAGACAGACTCACCTGCGTTGTGGATGTTCTGTATCTGTGCAGGGGGCTGTGCTCCATTGTTACCGAATCCTCCGTTCTGCTCCAGCAGCTGTAGAGATTCATAACCATCGTCAGTTGGCCTCCAACAGTAGTAGGGGCTCAGCATGCTCATCAGGACAACACACACACTTCAAGAATGACCCAAAAAAAAATAAAAAAAAAATACAAAAACGTGTCCTAAAAATAGGCCGGTCTGTGTGGAGACGTCCTCGGGATAGTGGCACTACAGGTCGTCATTCAAAAGCACCAAAACACAGACGGCACCGAAACAGTTCACGAATAGTAGAAGACAAAAAAAAACAGTCAAACGAGTAGAGCGGACATGGAGTCTTCTTCAATAGAGGAGCATCGCAGGTCCGCACTCAAAACAGAGAGTTGAACATGTTGAACAACTGCTTCCTTTTAAATCATAAAGGTTTCAAAAACAAATCCAAATAAAGTCCAGAGCTACGGTAGCGTCGGCGCTGTGGTAGTGCTACATGTCCACCAGCGTGCGCGTGTGTGTGTGTGTAACAGCGTGTGTGTGTAACGGTGTGTGTGTGCGTGTAGTTGAGGGTGAAACCTTCGCCAGCTCTGGCAGCCGTGGCTGGGCGTGACTCCTTTCTCTCTCTCTCCTGGCAGGGGTAAGCTCCTTAGGCCACAGAGAAACCCCCACTTAACCCAGATCATCCCAACCAGGATCTGCTGCCCTCCTCTCCTCCTCAGATGCAGGGGCACAGGTACCACCGGGCTACCCCCCACAGACAATACAACTACCTTAGGTACTACTACTACAATACTACTATTACAACTACTATTAGTACACCACCCCACTCTGCCTGAAGTGGTTACTGTTCACTGAACACCAGGATAAAACAAGTACCAACAAAAGTTTCTAACTTTATTTAGATTCACAACAAAAGAAATACTAGTAGCCTAAGAAATACTAGTAGCCTAAAACAGTACCCCACAAAAACAATACCCTAAGTCCACATGTAAATCTGTACCAGCCCTCTGACAAACAAAACGCTATTTGTAAATGATTCAAAATGTGTCCTTGCTTCTAAACTTCCAATCTTAGAAATCTAGTATAGTGTCCAAGCGCGTGCTCTCTCTCTCTCTCTCTCTCTCTCTCCTTTCTTTCAATCCTTCTCTCATTCTGCCTCCCACCCTGCGTCTTTCCCTCTCTCTCTCCTGTTTGTATCTTTCTTTTCTCTCCATCATGTGACATCACAGGGCCATTAGGCCAGCAGTATCTGAGGAAGGAGACTGAAGAAGGGATGAGACACTCCTTTGTGGCCGATGACGGGGGGTGGGGTGGGGGGGGAGGTCGAACGGAAGGAGGGATGGAGGGAGGCAGGCAAGGGACTCTCTCAATAGCTCTTCAGATAGTTGGTGGCCCTATGGGAGAACTGTCTCCCTTTGTATCGTCTGAGGAACTCTCTTGTTTACCACAGTGGAGTCTTATAAACGTGACGAAAAACTCATTTTACACTCATCACATAACCACAGTTTACTTCTCTCCTGTTTCGATGCAAATCAGACACTACACCTTACCAGGGGAGGCTGGTGGAGGCGTGATACCATTCCTCATTCCGTTCAATGCATGACAATGAGCCTGTCATCCCATTTCTACCTCCGCCAGCCTCAACTGCACCCTACCCCTCTAAGCTCATTTAGATCTGCCTTCTGATAGGCAAGAGTGGTATTTTCACCATATTGCTTAAACCAATCCTATCCTCTCAGATCTACAGGAGCAGCTACTAGGAGATAGTGGGTATCGGAGAGGAGTTGACTCCTAATTCAGTATAAATCTCAAGGCCACACGCAGAGGGGAAAGGTGACCTGACCTCTAATTCTAGCAGTGCCTGGGGTCAGAGGTGTTACCCTGAATTACCCTCCTCAGAATCTCATTAAAGACACAAGGTGTGTGTGTGTGTGTGTGTGTGTGTGTGAGAAGGGGTCAGAGGTCACTAGTTACCTCAGTGATGGGGGACTTCGGATTCACATTGCGAGCAGCAGCGATCTCCTGTAGCTGGTTGACCAGCTCAGTGATGGACAGCCTCTCCTCTGGGTTGATCTTCAACATGGAACCTGACAGAATAGAGCAGAATAAAAAATTGTCTTAAAGAGATGCTACCGGATCATTTGTATCATTTCAGCCTATAGTTCTAAAAGAAGCGCTAATGAGCAAAAACGCGGGCCGAAAGTGAAAGTGAAAAATACTGGCGCTGAAAAACGAAAGATTCCTTGGCAGAATGAGGCAAAACCATTATTCAGTTCATAGATTACATTTGTACGAACTACACATTTACAACCTAACCCGAAACGAGAGGTTTACAAATGACGAAGATCTCGAAGATCTCGTAGCATCTTCTTAAGCTTCACCTCAGATGCTTCTGCACCGAGAGCAGACGTATGAGACTTACGTATGAGCTCATGGTAGACGGTGTACTTGACGTCGTTCTGTGGGATAGCGTACTTCCCGTTGACGATCTGTAGCTTGGCCCCCTCCTCGAAGGGGTGTTGTTTGAAACACAGCAGGTAGAGGATACAACCCAGAGCCTAGAGCCACCAAGAAGAGGAAAACAAACCTGTCAGGACAGGGCCGATGATCACAACAGGTGAGGCAGAAGGGAACATTCAAACAACCTACCTGGGCATGTCTCACCCTCAGGGTCTGTGGACCAGAAGTGGTCTCTGATAGGGCTAGTTTTCAGACTATATATCTGACACAGATTCAGTCAGTTCTCAAATGCTAGTGTCAACATAAGCAGTTCTCTGTGGAGACCATGACCCGTCTCTTAGACAGTTAGCTGACACAGATTTAATCAGTCCTCGAGAGATAACATCAATATAAGTGGCCCTGGAGGGTGGAAAGACCAAACAGTAGCTTGCTGGTCCCTGGCACAAAAAAAGTTAAGAAACACCGATGCAAGTCACAAGGCAACTGCAGTGGTGAGTCGTACCCAGATGTCCTGCTTCTCGTTGATGGGGAAGTTGGAGTAGAGGTCGATCATCTCAGGTGTCCTGTAGGCTGGGGTGGTGTTCCTGGTGATCTGGAGGAAGAGGAGAGGGTTGGTGGCTGTTTATAATGCTTTATAATAAAGATATGAAGCATACTCAGTAATATAGGTCGCACACCCACATGTGGTGCTGACTAATGGAAGTGGAAGAGTAACAGAAGTAAAGGACATGCCAATATCAGCGGAGGCTGGTGGAGCCTCATGTACAGATATACTGGACATCCCAGAACATTCAGCATCATCTCATCTTCTTTAAATGGGGAAATTGTGGGGCTTAATACATTTCTAAGAAAAGCCATCAATGATTAATTTGGCCAATAACTAGCTTCCTGGGTCATTAAGCTGGTGGATATTGAGACTGATGGGGAGGGGTTTGAGGAAAACCAGTGTACTCTGATTTAATTAACCATTACTGAGCCAGGAAGTAGCAGAGCAGCCAGTGTAATAATAATAGTAATATCAGCAGTGATGGTGGAATCGGGGATACCACAAAATAGTACTATTTTGATGTATTTTGCAATTCAGTGGACAGGGGAAGTTCACATGAATCAACTTTTCAGTTTACACATCAATTCAAAAGTGGAGGTGAGACACTAGTCACTACTAGTACTAGTAGGAATTAACTTGTCCAAATGAGACATTTTTGCAGCAGAGTCATCCACAAATACAACGAAAGACACTTAAGAGGAGGTAGGACACAAGTAATACGCAGCTATATAACAAGATAAGAGCTTGCTGACAGTATTGACTCTTTTAAAGACCTTGCTAAAAACTCACCTGTTCAGACAGGCTTTGCTTTTTCAATGTATAGGGCCCTATGTTCTGTGACTGTCTCCTATATTTTCTATTTTTTATTTTCTATTTTTGTATTATTATTATTAATGTATTATTATTATTATTATTATTATTATAATAAAGACACACAACTATTGATGCTCATTACTGAAAAGTGAAACATCCCCAGGATGGCGTTAGCATGGAGTTGGACTAGCAGTGTTGCCTAGGTTACCTCATCTTCGACCATGGACCTCTTCTGGGCGGACCAGCTGTAGTCTGGGTAGTGGGCGATGGACGTGGAGCTGCCAAAGTCACACAGCTTGATGGTCCCCTGGTGGCTGATCAATAGGTTCTCAATCTGGAGGAAGACCAGACAGGAGGATAATCAATCAATCAATCGACCGCTTAATCAATCCACACAGCAAAAACAAGAGGAAGCAATGAGGGATTTTTCTCATCCCATTCACAGATTAGATGTGGCTCTCAGTTGCCATGCCAAAACACCGCGACAATGTATGACTCAGCTGTGTGTGTGTGTGTGTGTGTGTGTGTGTATGTGCGTGGTGTGTGTATCTGTGTGTGTGTGTGTGTTGTGTGTCTCTGTGTCTTTTTTACAGAGAACAGAGCCCCAGATCAACACTGCAACTACTACTCATATACCACAGTGCCTTATCACAGAGCATTAAACATAAAGGCTTGACAACACAGTGGCTCACAGTCAAGAGCTGCTGAGGAGACGATGCTGGAGAGTTACTGTAGGCTCTTATGGTGCATTCAAGTGGTCCCCAGAAATAACAAACTCCCACTAGGAAACTTTTGTTACTTTGATATCTCAGAAGTTTCCCCACAATACTAGCCATCTCCGAATCAACCAAAAGGGTGCGGAAAAGGGGACCTCTCTCCCGGTGATTTAAGACAGAATGTTTCCGAGTAGCACTTGAACGCACCATTATCTTAGACCTTTCATGTTGGAGAATAAAGCGAGCTAGAAGACAGATTAGATAGCAGAGGGAATTGGCTAGCTGGTAGTGGGTGTGGACTGCAGTTCCGATAGTAGAGCCCTGGGGCCTGTTCAGGAGAACGGAATGTTCCAGAATGTTCAGAGGTGTGAAAAATGCTGTGTAGCCCAGGCACTGTGTGAGTGCCTGTCATGTACTGTAAAATAGGGAGTCATGTCAACTCTATATATATATATTTTTTTTTTTTTTTAAATATGTTTTTAGGGCATTTCTCTTTTATGGGATAGAGACAGTCGAGATTGACAGGAAGGATAGGGGAGAGAGAGGAGGGATGCCATGCAAGACATGTCAAGGGTCGGAATCGAACCAGGAACCTTGCGATTATGTGGTATGCGCATTAGTGTACTACGCCACTAAGTGCCCCAACTCTATAAATTAAATTAAACTGCAACATTGTGAACCTTTCAGATGAACACACCACTGATGATTACGGACCAGACGACCTGTCTATCAAGCACATGGAGAGGAAATCAAGAATGGGAGGCGGAGAGGGGACAGTGTGAACTTTGACCTCACCTTGAGGTCCCTGTGGATGATGGGGGGCTTCTGTTTGTGCATGTGCTGCACGGCGCGACACGATTGGTAGAAGATCTTCAGCACCGTGTCACATGACATGGGTCCCTTCTGCTCCACCTTCTTGATGAAGTCCACCAGTTGACCTGGGGACAGGGAGAGGGGGGGACGGGGGATGGTGGGAAGGAGAAAGGAAAGAGATGTGGGGGGGGGGGAGGGGGAATGGGCGGATGATGGGAAAGAGAAAGGAGAGAGAGGGACAGGAAGTAGGAGGGTTAGACAGGAAGTGCCTAATCAGCAACATCTTTGCAGGAAGGGGTGAGCAATATAGAACTTCATAGAAAAAGCTTCTAAATAAAAACCTGAGGGCTGTTAGGCTAAAACGTTGGTTTAAAGTTTAAACAATAAAAAAAGTTATTTTTTTCCTCCTCCAAGAGTGGATGAATAGTTGTGTGCACCTTTGCAGAGTTCAGTGAGGATGAGGAACTCAGCCTGTCCCGTGTCTGACTCCTCTTTGCTGATGGAGGCAGCAGAGCTGAACTGGACCACGTTAGGATGACCTGACAGCTTTTTCTGTGGAGGAGGAGAGGTCAAGGAAAAGGCCTGCAGGACAGGGTCTATACGAATGGAACTACTAGTGGTGAGGACTGCTACTGTGTGTCATACTCTCACACACACACACCCACAGGCATTCTTGCACGCACACCACACAGACACAGACACAGACACAGACACAGACACAGACACAGACACAGACACAGACACAGACACAGACACAGACACAGACATTCTAGGTCTCATATTAAAAGAGTATTTTAAGTGTAATGCCACAGAATGTTTACAATATTCTATAGAATGTTCTAGATGTTAGAACATTATTATAGTTATGTTTGATGTTCCAATGAGTGTTCCAAGTGTCACGCTACAGAATGTTCTAGATGTCAGGCCTGTGTTTGATGTTCCATGAGTGAGTGTGACCTCTGACCCCAGCACACATAAAACATACCATGAAGCAGACTTCCTGGATGATGTCCTTGTTCTTCTCCTCCTCATTGGACAGCAGCCTCTGCAAAAACAAACACACACAGTTTACATTTAAACTTACCCACACACACACACACCGTTAGTTTACGTTTCAACTTCCTCACACAGACACGCAGTAACCTCGTCCCCAGGCTATGGCTCACAGCTCATATAAACCTAGATTAGCAATGACTCAAGCCTGGCCTTGGTAGGAGTGAATTTAGAGAGTAAAGTATTTGTCATTATTTGACTTTAGCGAGTCATACGACTGCGAGGCGTGACTCCGAATCGTAAGCGTGTGGTGCTGGGGGGAAGTGCTGCGGGAGATGACTAACGTGATGTAAAGCCAATTAGACACACACTTTCCCATTCAACGTCTACACACAAAGAAACACGTACACAAACACAGCTGCCCTTTCACAGTTTACGCATAACACAGAAACACAGAGTAAAAACAGGTAACTAGGCCAAGCAGCATGCTGTACTTAACTGAGGCTAGAGCAGGGGTGGCAGGTGTTGGGGGACATGCTTACCTTGAGAGCGTAGTCTTTACTGCTGCCTATATCTTGGGCTTCATACACAAACGCAAATCCACCTGCAGAGACAGAGGGAAAGAATGTTTATTTACATGCATTCATTGGTTGCATACCAGCAGCCTCTGGAATGAACTTCTTGGGTAGGCTACAGATAGCCTAGTTACCTGGAACACAAACTGCCAGTTTTGCTTTGTTTCATCTTGGAGTATCAGTTTCAACAAAGCAAATATCTGTTCTGGTGCCAGAGTAACAACCCTTAGGTCCACACAACCAGGCTACACACAGAACGACAGCCCATCTGGTGGAGAAGATACAGCTGATGTTGTAACAACGTCTGTAAGAAAAGAGAACTGCTGTTGTCTGACCTCTTTTGACATCTTTCACTGTTACTATGAATCAGCACAGTGACCCAACGCTCTCTGGAACACGGTGGAGTCTGAGATACTTGCTGAATAGGCACCCTCTCTGTTTTAACACTTTGTGACATTTGGAGTGATGCAGTCAGCTGTGTTCTAGGGAAGAGGCTAAGGCTAACCTATCTTCCGTATGTTGACTAAAAAAACACTTGCGTGTGACGTTAGTAAGACCTCTTCATCCACACTACCCCCCTGTACAAGTTTCTCTCCTGTTTTAATAAAAAAAAAAAAAAAGTACTGCCAATGGCCCCTGGTCCAAGCATTGCTTACTTTTTCTCATAATGACTTACGGATAGATGATTCATTTACTTAGACAAATGTATTTGTTGTAAGTCGCCTTGGATAAAGGCGTCTGCTAAATGCAATAAATGTAAATGTAGTCGATTAGTCGCTTCTAGCTTTTCTGCAAATGCTTTAGCATAGCCTTATCTTCAAAAGAAAGTGGTGCTGCTCACTCCTACAGAACTAATGCATCATAAACAGACTGTTGAGTTAAACAATAAATGCAGATTCCAAAACATCGACTGCACCAGCCCACTCATTTGGGATGTAGTCCCGTCAGCACTGTGAATCAGGTTCAGGAGAACTGTGTTATTGTAAGCCTCCAGCCAAACACCTAATTGATACCCATGTGAGCATTCCTCTGTCTTCACAGCTATCATGAATGAGTCATGCTACACCTCAGATCTCATTATAATGTATTTCACCCATAAGCCCTTCAAACGAGTCCATGAGGATTTGCTCCAATTCCTCAATGACAAACAATGATATTGGCCTGCTTGCTGAAACAAGAGCCTACAGCAGTCGGTTCTGTCCTCTGCCAAATACTGAAATGCAGCTCCTCCTCTCTCTCTCTCCGTTGGTTTTGAATGATAATTTGCCCTCTTTTCTGCACAAGGTCCCATCATGGCTATGCTATGTGACAGCTGGTATCTCAGTGAACAAACAAAGCTCACTGCTCAAACAGCCAGCAGTCACTCTGTAGTTTCACAACGTAGTGTGTAAACCTGTTAAGCCAATGCAGAGGGAGTGGCCATGGAGACTGACACTCTCCTACCTCAGAAGGTCACAGGCCATAAAGAGAGAGAAAGAGAGGGAGAGAGAGGGGGGGTGGGTGAGAGAAAGGGGGACGAGAGAGAGGTAGAGAGTGAGTGTGTGTGTGTGTGTGTGTGTGTGTGTCCGAGGAAAGGGAGTTCACTCAGCTCAATGTCTGGAGCGGTCAACCTTAACTAGGACAAGGCAGGTAGCCATGGTGACCGGTAAATCAACTACCAGGCCCTCCTCTGTGGTGGCACTAAAAGGCCCAGAATGAAAAGGCGGGCAGGATCTTGTGTTTCACTGGCTCTAGGGACAGAAAACCCCATAGAAAAGCCTAGCCAGACATGACAAGAGTCTCACTGTCAAGCACTCCACACTAAACAGAGAACAGGCCCTTGACAATGGGCCTTGGAAACCCCTCCTCGATGCGACCGAAAACTTCATGCATGCAACACATGACCTCATGTCAGTCACACTTCGACAGTTCTGATGGTGATCAATGTCTGAGTGGTTCTGACCACAGCAGACTGGTCTATAATCTGGTCACACCAGTCTACTTGAGGGAAAGTAGCCTCTGTAGTGTTGGACCAATCCTAGAGGGAAGGGGGTTCTTGAAACCAATTTCAAAGACTAAGTAAAAGTTTTACAGGCATATTGTCAACTTGTTTTGTTCATTATTTTAGACTACGGAAAGATATGCCATCTGAGAACATGCATGCTGCAATGTCAAAAATCCGCCGTTATTACTACTGTATCAAAAGCCTGCACCAGATCAAATGATGCCTCGACTCTTAAAAAAATTGAGGCTCCACAGAAAGAGGTAGGAGACCATAGGTGCAGGGCAGAGCCATACAGACAGGGGTATTCAAAAGAATGTTTTGACATTCAGTGAGTCTCTCTTGTCAACACGGAACTCTGCAATGCAGTAGACTCTGAAGAGATGAGGACTTGCACAAGAGGCTCTACCTAACCGTTTCACCACTGGAACCTTCTATTATATTTTCCTTCCATATCTCTCTCTCTCTGATCTTGATCAGATTTTCTCTTTTTATTTAGTGTTTGCTATCTTCAGGAAGATGACTGTGTGTGTGTGTGTATGTGTGAGAGAGAGAGAGAGAGAGAGAGAGAGAGAGAGAGAGAGAGAGAGAGAGAGAAAAGAAAGTGAAAGAAAATGTGCCTATATATTTGTCAAATTCTTAATCAATGAATGGTTGGTGGTAGACATCAAATGTATTTGGCCATCTCATTCACACGTCACAAAATGTTGTTGTTGTTGGCTTGCTAGCAATAGCCTTAGCTAGCTAGCTAGCTAGCCAACAGGTATGGCTAGCTGTCAAGCCCCAACATGGATTATAAACCTTGAGTAAAAACTCACCTTCTGCAATAACCCTTCTGATTCTCAGCTTCATGTCACCAAGCTCCACAATCTGCCCAACGAAATCATTTTGGTCCCGACCTGCGCCTCCCGATGAACCGGGCCCAGCCAGGAAATCAAGTGCCGACTGGAAGAGGGACATTTTGTCCTGCGTCCCCCGTGTAACTCACCGAGCTGTATCCAGGCCTTACAGAGAAAATATATAGTTTCCAACAGTTTCTAAAATGAAACGGTTATATTACTGAGTTGTTTGTGAGCGGTGGTGTCAAATTATGCAATTCTTTCTCTACACAAACATTCTTTTCCTACTCGGACAGAGAGGCCATCTCTGTGTATTTCCGTGAGATGCTGACGTCAGCCACCGTGACAGGAGCATCATCATTTCCAGTCCAGTTTGACAGGTGAATTATTAAATATTTAAGACATAATTATTCACTGTTTTTATTATTTATCAATTATAGTAGTAGTCTCAATAACTATTTAATAACTTAATAACTATGAAAAAAAACGATGTTACAATATATGCATATGTGTGTATTGTGTATTGTGGTGCAAAATCTAATCCATCAAATGATTTTCATTCATTTTATAAAATTAGACTGGGAAACTGATGTCTATGAACCATACACGCTTAAACAAAATGGATAATGTTTATGACCCCCCCAAAAAACCTTGCTGTAAATAACCTATAATAACCTTGCCATGACAACACTTGCTTTAATTAATCTCTACAGAACCACACCTGTCATTTCATGTCATATTTTTTGTTTTTTCTCCAAATAGCGATAATAACATTTGGATTATGTCTTTTCTGACCCATCTAATCTGTACCATCTGTACACTGATGAAAAGCTCCGAGACTTTTATTTTGGAGAGAAACCTTTTTTGTGGTGCAAATTGCTCCTCCCTCCCTGTCATGTGACCTCAATTCGCCTAGTTACAGAGAAAGCGTCGCTAAGGAAAGTGAATGGAAGTGCGATGAGCTCGCCGCAAGAGGAGATTGTTTATAATTTTGTTGACAATCGATCGCGAAAGTTTATGAATTCCGAAACACATCACTAGTTTTTTTTTCTTTTAGCTGGCAAGGACGGCGTGAACTCGTGCAGAGCGTCGCAGTGATGCAATTTCGCTTGCTAGCCAGCTCATTCATCTCTCGTGGCATGAGAGATAAAAGAAGATTAGCTAGCTAAGTTAGCATGCTAGCTAGCTCACTTCTGGACCCACCCACCCAGCCAGGTAAGAGCGGTTGTCAGTTGCCTGGGGGTTGCCAGTGAAGCTGCAACATTTGGCCACTTTGCGATAACAGTTAAAAGAACCGTTAGCTACCCTGCGTTGTCGTGTGTCGAATAATAACTGCCATATCACAGCAGCCAGTGGCAGTGCCATGAATGATATAACCTGTTCAGTCCTCGTCAGGTGACTGTGTTAATGCGATGTGGCACTAATGGGTCATAATAGGATTTCAGCCTCCTTCCTGCTTGGTGGCTGCAGAGGGACAAAGCTGTGTTGCTGCAGTCTGGCTTAATCATTTAGCGCATGGAGCGCCTAATGCATAGTTACATGATCACACTATGACATAGAACAGCCAAAAAGTCAAGCCTACTCCAGGCTTCTGTGGATCTGGCACGATATAGCTTATACCTGTACCTCCAGAAAATATAATAGATAGGCTCCATGTGGAGTCGACTTTGGCAAGCAATGAAATAGCCAGGTGGTGATTGAGGTGACCTAGGTGCTTTTGGCAAGGTGTCCTAAATGAAGGAGGTGTCAACTGTCAATGATTTCATAAATGGTTCCTTGGCTTTTTGGACTCAACAGAGGGTGATTGACAGCAGGAGGAGACCCCCTCCCCCCTCCCAGTCTGCCCGTATAGGGAGGGCACCTGGGTGGTAGCTCTGCCACAGAAATGGGGAAACTACAGAGCAAGTTCAGGCGGCGCTCAGACCTGTACAGGTGAGACAGACATCAACAATATCAACAAAGAGCCCAGTCAGTGTCATCTAAGATACTCAAGATCTAAAATACTCAAGATCCTAAATGCGATACATCCTCCTCTGTACAGACATAGATATAGATATAATAGATAATAATACAACAGATCTTGTATTTCTATTTCTGTTTTCTCTGCAGGACGACCAGGGGTGATGAAGCGGCGAGCACGGCAGCCAGTCAGGTGGTTCAGTATGAGCCCGCTCACAACGGGGCTGTCAACTGTGTCACCAAGCTGACCCCTGACCTGTGTGTGTCTGGAGGGAGTGACAATGTGAGTGCGTCTGATAGTTCACCAGGTTGAATAGATTCTCTGTCGTTCTCCCTGAAGTGTGTCCTGTGTACGACTTGTCTACTCCCCCTTGTGGATTTAAAAGGACAGGGCTAGCGGAGACAATTTGGTTGAAATCCTCTAGCTCATTCTTAAGCAAATCCAACACATTAAAATTCATCAGGGTGAAGACAACAAGTAGAGACTTGGACCTCAACCCTAAATACTATGGTTTTACCTCCTCAGTGACATGCATAGGAGAGGAACCAGTCTAGTGTGTCTGTTGATGTCTGTCTCCTGTCCTTCCAGTCTAGTGTGTCTGTTGATGTCTGTGTCCTGTCCTTCCAGTCTGTTGATGTCTGTGTCTTGTCCTTCCAGTCTAGTGTGTCTGTTGATGTCTGTGTCCTGTCCTTCCAGTCTAGTGTGTCTGTTGATGTCTGTCTCCTGTCCTTCCAGTCTAGTGTGTCTGTTGATGTCTGTGTCCTGTTATTCCAGTTTAATGTGTCTGTTGATGTCTGTCCTTCCAGGCTGTCGTGGTGTATGATTGGAGAGGAGGGAAGATGTGTCAATCACTCCAGGGTCACAACAGAGAGGTCACAAAGGTAAAAACCCTGGCTGTGGCGCTGAATGAATTGCTAATGGATGAATATCACACACTAGTTTCATTTGTGTGTGTGTGTGCGTGCGTGCGTGCATGTCTATCCACCACCCTCTCTCCCAGGTGGTGTGTTTCCCAGGCAGTACCTGGATCTTCAGTGCATCCAGGGACAAGAGCGTCGTGATGTGGGACCTCAACCAGGGGGACGAGCCCATCCAGGAGTTCTGTGGTCACGAGCTGGTGGTCAACGGACTGGCCGTCAGCCCAGGTAAAGACCACCTGGACACACACACCTGGACAGAAACACACACACACACACACACACACACACACAGGGTTCTCCCCAGGATTTATTAACATGGTGGCGCAAGATTACACATTATCAAAACCGACATGTTTATTCATGTCAAAATGCGCAAAAAATACAGCTAAAGTGCTGAATTAACTCAGGAACATAATAACACGTTCGCTTTTAACCACAATGTCATTGGCGATCAAAAATAAATACTCTATCATTACTAAATATCTGTTTAATTTGCTCTGAAATGTTTACACAGTGGCGGAGCTAGGTGGACAGGGTGGCACAGCGCCCCTCTTACATTCTTTGGGGAGAACTTTGGGCACACACACCTGAACAGACACCTGCAAAAAAATCCTGAGCTACAATAACAACCTTTGTGTAATGATGTCATGATACGCTTTGTTTTATTTCCTGCAGAGGGAACGAAGCTGTGCACCGGTTCCCGTGACAACTCCATGTGCCTGTGGGACATTGAGTCAGGAGAGTGTGAGCAGAGGAGCACCATCTCCAGAAACCTGGTAGGTAACCATAGAAATAGAATTCTAGAATTCGTTCTATTCTATTTCTATGTAGGGCACTCTCTGGATATCTTCGTTTGAGGGGACTTGGAGGTTTTTTTTTTTAGAGATATTTTGCTTCTAAGAAGAATCTGACTCCTTATTCTCTCTCTCTCTCTCTGTCTGTCTGTCTTTCCTTCTCAGGTGACTCATGTGTGCTGGGTACCTGGGAGCTCATCGATAGTCCAAACATCGGAAGATAAAACAATCAGGTTGGGTATTTTTTCAGTATGTTCCGTCATTTGCAATCGTGTGTGTGTGTGTGTGTGTGTGTGTGTGTGTGTGTGTGTGTCTGTCTGTCTGTCTGTCTGTCTGTCTGTCTGTCTATACTACAGTATAACCCTTCACCCCTGTGTGTTTCCTTGGTGCAGGGTGTGGGACAGTCGCACATGGCATGTCACGAACACATTCCCAGCCAAGCAGTACATCCAGACCCACTGTGACATCAGCTCCAACTCCAACCACCTCCTCTCCAGCAGCAACGGCTTCGGAGGCCAAGGCTGCGAGGCTACGGTGAGACTAGACTTATTTAACCTGTATTGATCCAGGTTAGTTTCATTCAGATACTTGTATTGACTCAGGTTAGTCTCATTCAGATACCTGTATTGATCCAAGTTAGTCTCATTCAGATAACATCTATTTTTCAAGACCTGGCAGCCATCAACAGTGATACGATCAACTGTGAATCAGACAGTACAGGACACCTTTCCTGCAACACTCTCCTTCCTCCTCAGCATTACTTAGCATTGTCGAGAGAGTCCTGTCCACATGCTTATTCATTTAACTGTCTGTCTGTCCGTCTGTCTGTCCGTCTGTCTGTCTGTCCGCCTGCCTGTCCGCCTGCCTGCCTGCCTGTCTGTCTGTCTGTCTGTCTGCCTGTCTATAGCTGTGGGACCTAAGGCAGCCAGGCTGTAAGGTGGTAGAGTACCGGGGGCACCTCCAGACCACCGCCTGCTGTGTCTTCCTGCCCTCCAGCCCTGGCAGCCCTGCCATGGTGGCATCCTCCTCTCACGACAGCTCCGTCAAGATCTGGGACCAGAACACTGCAGGTAACACACACACACACACACACACACACACAAACATGCTAAATGGATATCAATGATGTATTAGTTAGGAATTTGGCAGACTCCATTTCCCTCTCATTCATTCACTTATTAACACGCACACACACACACACACCCACACACACGCATGGACGCACGCACACACACAGCTTTTTTTCCCTCACTGTCTTCCCTTTTATATAGTAGTCATCTTGCTCTGTTCCTCATTGTTTCTCTTGTTCTCTCTCTTTCTCTCCCCCTCTCTCTCTCTCTGTCCATGTCTTCCTCTCCACAGAATGTTATGCCACTCTGACCATGGATGGCGCTGGTCCACTGGTGGCCTTGGCACCGTGTGACCCCACCAGCCTGCTGTGTGCCAGCTTCAACGCTGGCCTCCATGTACTGCACCTGGGCCAGGGCACGGGCCTGGACCTCAAAGAGGTGGCACGATTCTGATTGGGGCAATGGACCAGTGGTATCAGATACCTGCTGCCCCACAGATTTACCCACCCACTTGAGGACCAGACAGACCCCACAGGGGGGTGTCAAGCCAGAGAGACCCCATCCCTGGGTCAAGTGTCCATCCAGCAGCCAGATGGATAGATGGATGGATGGAGAAGACTGGAATAGGACTACCACTGGCATAGCTCTGTAGTGCTGCAGAACAATCAGGGAGAACATTCTGGAACATTCTACTCAGAGAGATAAGAAGGGGGGTGGAGGGTGGGGGGAGGGGGTCATAGCTCTGGGATGTGGGTGTTTGGATGTCTGTAGACTGAGCAGATCATGCTAGCAATGTGGCTAATGTTGTGTTAGCTAAAGGTACACTAGTGGTCAGTATAGGCCAAAGACAGTTGAGGAAATAACTCGTAAAAACTAGTTTTCAAAAATGCTGAGGGACTCTAATCACTGTTTAAATCACTGCTGTATGAAATGGGTGAATCATATCATGAATTATGCTCTACTTTACCTATAGGGACAGGCTAGGGCGTTGCTCTACTGGAAGATATCATCACGGCACTTTCATTCTACGACAGTTTGTCTGAACCACTGAGCAATAAGAACCACTGCTATTTAATGAGCCTGGGGTGAAACTACAGCAACCAGCACAGGATCTAAGGTTTTAGCTTTAGTTAGTAGTTGGCGCCTTGATAGCCAGTAATATTGAGAATACTTCTGATAGAAATGATGGTGCATTCAAGTGCTCCTCGGAAACTGCACTCACGCCCTACTGAAAACGCATTGGAGGAGAAGATCTATGTTCCTCCCCTTACATATTCTCCTCCAATGCTTTTAGAGGCGAAGCAAGTGGAGGACGGAGGAGAGGACGTGAAGAGCCGTGTTCCTAACAATTTAGAAAAGGTCTTCCTATTAACTAATTCTGGGATGGCTCCCGAATGGGCTAAATCTGAATTCTCAGAGGCAGGCCTACATGAGTTGCCCATTTCCGAGGAGCAAATGTATGCAGCATGATATAAAAAGAAAAATATAATAACTGTAGAATCATTGTCTTTTTCCGAGGACTGGACAGTCATATTCACATTTTTTGTATTTATTTTATTTAACCTTTATTTAGGCAAGGAGTCACATTGAGACCAAGGTCTCTTTTACATGGGAGCCCTGCGTGTAAATCATTTAAAAATGGTGGATGACAATTGCAGACAGAAGATGACATTGTTCTTTTGAGAAATTATGCTGTTAATTATTATTTGCTTTTAACAGTTTGAATATTTTTTTTAACAGTTACAATCACTATCATTTTTGAAAAGTTGTCCTAAAAATTCGCCCAAAGTAATCTTTGGCTATTGGTTAGGATCTAACCTGACTCTCCATTTGTATAGAAAATGTAATTTTGTGTTTGATACCAGTAATAAAGAATATGTAAATGATTTTCCCTGTCTTTTTTTTTTTTTGCTCATGACTTCCTCCCAACACAGATCCAAACAGAGGCAAAGCCGCTGCAGTTGATGCAGCATGAGCCTTACTGGGTTGAAGAGGCTATGGGCAGCCAGCATTACATAATAACACTAAAAAAATAAGTTAAGAAAAAAAATAAAATAAGAAACTTTGTGGGCTAGCAGAGTCTTATTTTTGTAGTAGAAAAAGTTTTAAGATGGTTTGATGATAGATAGATACATTTGCTGGGAAGTTGAAAGAAAGTGAGAGTCTTATTATGGTAGCAGATAAAGTTAGATGGTTTGGTTGGATGGATGGATGGATGAATGGTTGGTTGGTCTGTTGGTTGGTTGGATGAATTGATAGATATATCTATAGATAGATATATAGATAGATACAGAAGATGAGAGAAGCATTACATAATAACATAATAACAACATACTGTAGGCATACGTTTACTTTCTATGAAGGGGAATGGGGAACTTAGGAGAAGTGGTCTCCATTTGTAAATAACAAATACAAAAATAATTTCCAGAAGAAACTTTGTGGGCATGCAAAGTCTTATTTTGATAGTAGAAACAGTTTATCATCATTAATTACGATCCCACGTTATTCAGGCTAATATGGCACAAAAAAAGCAATTAAACTACTACAAAATCTAAACACAACTATGGCTGCAACTAATGATATTATAGGCCAACTATTGTTCAAATTTAGATTAATCTATTCAGATGTAATTCCCAAACAATATTTCGCACCTATTCCAATTATTGCACAAGTTGAAATAGACTTGGGCTTATTATACATTATTTTCGTATTTTGGCCCTGCTAGCGGTCTAATTACGGGCCGACTAATCAACATCAAGTATCCGCAGGTGTCATCACCGACAGCAGATTTGTGCGGCCGGGGGCGCTCGTTTACATAGGAAGTTTACATAGTAGCCTCTATCTTAGCTCTACGGTCATTTGACTAGCCAACGCATGTATGTTTCCTTATATTATTCCAGTATTCAAATTGTAACTTACCGAGGAGGAAGGCCGAATAAGAGGGAGAAAGAGGGGAGGGAGCTAGAAACAAAGGACGCTGCGCCTGAAAGATCAACAGTTTGTTTGGAGTGCGTATTGACCTTGCCCCGGGGGACCAGCCTGCGCTCACTGGCTAGACCAAACTTTACGCACGGACTACCACCCGAGGACTGATAGATGAGGCAAATAACAACGGGAAGACTGACTGGAAAGGTAGCTGTCGCTGTAGCTTACTCCATATTTGACAGTATGCGTGTGGGTTTGAAGCTGGTGGATAAACTTTGAGGCTACTCCTTTGATTACCTCTCACCACCACCCAATCATGCAATGTACGATTTACAATGTAATATTGTCCTCAGACAACAGGACTATGGGGCTGTTTATTATCTGTCAAAGGATAAACTGTTTCCCCTTCTTTACATACAGGTCAAATCCTCACTCACAAAGCCGGACTCATCAGTGAGTATCAAATCTATTTGTTTCAGGTGTGTTTAAAGGTGGCCCTACTCTGTTGGTGTGTCAACCATGTCCAGTTTTTATCTTAAGGGGAATATTGATGTCTTTGTGCTCAACTGTAGGAGATACTGCAGTAGGAGGTGAAACTGGGTTAAATTTGCATTTTAATAGTAAGCAACATGTGTTGCTGTTATAACTTGCACTTACTGATCTGTATACATCTTTAATAAATTCCCCTTTATATGCTCACCTAAGAAGCATTTTAAGAAGAGCAGCATGACATACTGCAGACAGGTAACTTCTAATTGGGAAGTCTATATTCTTATCCAAGACCAAAAACATAATATTCATGGCAGACCAACTAACCAGGATGGCTCACAGGCACAGGGTCTTAAAGGTGCAGTGTGTAACATTCAAGATTTCTTGTTGTAATGACTGAATGTATGAATGAATGTATTGGTAATGAATGAATGAATGAATGTATTGGTAACAGTCAGGTAATGAGATCTCTTGAAAGAAATACTTCATTTACGAACACTGGTCCCAAAAAGCACTTTCTAAAATGCAGTGTCCTACCTGACACTCTGACTCACTGATTTTTGCCTTTCTGTCTCTGGCGGCTGCCTCTTCAAATCGTGGCATATGCAGAAACACAACAGCTAATGTCCAACACCGCAAGTCCATTTCAGTGGAGTTATATTATTATTATTATTATGATGAAGGATGTTGTTTGGAACTTGAAGTAATCATACCCTGTGAAATCTTTACCTTTTGTCACATTACACCCTGGAAATTAAAATAAATCAAATCTGACTTTTTTGAGCTGTATGTACACATTATAACCCTCATCAAAGTGAAAATAAAAGCATCATTAAGAAGTGGAAGGCGTATGGCACCACCAACACCTTGCCTAGATCAGGCCGTCCATCCAAACTGGATGACCGAGCCAGGAGGACATTGATCAGAGAAGCTACCAAGAGGCCAAAGGCAACTTTGAAGGACTTACAAGTCTTTATGGCTGGGACTGGTCTGTCTGTGCATGTGGCAACAATCTCACAAGCTTTACACAAAGCTGGCCTGTATGGCAGGGTAGCAAGAAAGAAGCCTTTTCTGAAAAAGTGCCACAGTCAGTCTTGTTTGTGCTATGCAAAAACACACCTGGAAGATTCTGTTGCCATGTGGAAAAAGGTTTTATGGTCAAACTTTTTGGACTGAACTCCAAGCACTATGTTTGGCGAAAACCGAACACAGCACACCACCCAAAACACACCATACCTACTGTGAAGCATGGTGGTGGCAACATTATGTTGTGGGGATGTTTCTCTTCAGCGGGGACTGGGCAATTGGTCAGGATTGAAGGGAAAATGGATGCTGCCAAGTACACCCAAATTCTTGAGGACAACCTGCGTCCCTCTGCTAGACAGCTGAAGATGGGCAGGTCATTCACCTTCCAACACGACAAAGATCCTAAACATACCACCAAAAGTACAACGCAGTGGTTTAAGGATAGAAAGGTGAATGTCCTTGAGTGGCCAAGTCAGAGCCCTGACTTAAATCCGATAGAAAATCTGTGGATGGACATGAAGAGAGCAGTCCATCGCCGCTCACCACGGAATTTGACTGAACTCTAACAATTCTGCAAGGAAGAATGAGCAAATATTCTCCAATCTAGGTGTGCAAAGCTAGTAGAGACATATCCAAACAGATTGATGGCTGTAATTGCAGCAAAAGGTGGCTCTACAAAGTATTAAATCAGGGGACTGATGACCTTTCCAACCCTGTTATTCTTGTTTTTCATTTTTTATAAATTTTCAGAACTGTCGCCTTTTTTTTCATTAGTTTGATGTTGTATGGCTAAATTTGTACATAAAGCTGGAAAAAGTTTTTTTTAATGGGTTTTGATTTCAGGCTGTACGACAAATATAGTAACTATTTCAAAGGGGTATGATGACTTTCTATAGGCACTGTATAATCAGTCAACTTTTCACATCACAGCTTTAACTCACTAACTGCCAAAGAATTCTGGAACACTCACCACCTAGAGTGCCAATTGTTTTATGGTATTTACCTAGCAACAATACTTTGATTGGCTACAAAATGAAGCATCATAATTTGTGTTTTTGGTGAATAAAGGCACCTTTGGCACTCTAGAATGTTGACAATCTAGGAAACTTTATTCACCGTCGGCACAATGATTTGACGCTTTTCATCTTCTGGTCAGTTGTGCAGTATAGGACTTGGTGCATGCGTCTAAAGGTCAGAATGCTTTGCATACATGCTGTATGCCATTTTGTTACGTTTATTTCCAAGGCAAATATGTACTATTGATATCCACAAAGAATCATGTGGTAGCTTACCATGACAGGACAAGTCTAGAGTTAGACAACAGGAAGGGAGTTTTGAGGTTTAGCATCATGGAATCAGACAGATGATAATGCAGTTTCAGTGTTATTCCATTGCTAATGGAGAACAGACTGGTTCCAGATGCACATGCTTCAGCAAGCTCCTGCTGTATGAATATCATGGTCACGATGATGTTTGTGTGTCCCATATTGTCTTTCAGTCAATCAAAACGAGAACAAATCTAGTTGGGTGAACAGAATTAAGAGAACACAGGATTATTTTTAATCTAGATTAAACATTAAAAAACTGGGCCTTGCCTCTTGCATCTCTCCTCAGGTTCCCAGCAATACCATGCCCCTGGTAGTTGACTCCTGATGCTGCTGCAGGCCAAAGGCTCCAACCTCTCACCACCCCCAACTGATCTACCATGGACCCCTACCTGGAGCCCCACCTGGACCCCTACCTAGAGCCCCACCTGGACCCCTACCTAGAGCCCCACCTGGAGCCCCACCTGGAGCCCCACCTGGAGCCCTACCTAGCGCCCCACCTGGAGCCCCACCTGGAGCCCCACCTGGAGCCCTACCTAGCGCCCCACCTGGAGCCCCAACTGCCTGATGAGGAAGCCCCGGACCTGGAGTGTGCCATCTGCTTCAGCCAGTTCAACAACGTCTTCCGCACCCCCAAGATGCTCCGGTGCAAACACACCTTCTGCCTGGAGTGTCTGGCCCGCATGAACGTCAAGTCTGCCCAGCCGGACTCCATCCAGTGCCCCCTCTGCCGCGGCCTCACCCCCCTGCCCGACCTGGGGCTTCCCAAGCTGGACACAGACCCCACGGTGCTCTCCTACCTCCCATCGGCCATGCAGCGCGTCTACAGCATCCGCTTCAACCGCAGCAAAGGGAAGCTCCAGGTGAAGAGGTCCTCCGATGCGCCCCCCTCCCTGGCCTCGCTACGCTCCGTCAGACACTCCCTGGACGTGGGGCTGCCCAACCGCCCTGTGGGTGCCGGAGGGGGGGCAAGAGCGGCGGAGGAGGGGAGGGGGATGAGCATGCTGTTGAGGCTGTCCAACAGGCCGGTGTGTAGAGCCTTCCTCCTCGTGTGTGTGGTGATGATAATGGTGCTTCTGACAGGGATTATCATCTTCCTCCTTGTGTTCAGACAGAAATGAGACTGGCGTACACACACACACACGCAGGGTGACACCTCTGACTTGAAGGAAGAAAAGGCTGCGCACTACTGCCAAGTGATTTTGATTTTGCAAGAAAATAACGTTTCAGCTGCAAAACCAAAACATTTTGGCCCAGCACTGTTGTGAAAGTGTTGGGTGTCCAAATCCTCTCTCTCCCACCCCCCTTCCCAGGCTGGAATGCCACAGCAGGCCTTGGAACACATTGGACCGACAATGCAGGCATCATTAGAATGACACAAAATGGCCGCCTCGCTGGTTAAACTGCAACAAATCACAGACGTCACTTGGAGATGTGTCTGTCACTAATGTTGATAATCATAGATTTTAACTCCTGCAGCATATTTCAGCACTTTTAAAAGAGTCCTAATGTTACATACCTCTCTCAGCTTATACTGTTTATTATGTATTGATAATGTATTTCTAAGTTGTCACCATATTCTGAATTATTACTACTAACACTGCTACGTCCTACTGTGATGCATGCTGAACAAGAAAGCCCCCTTACTTTCTGAGGCAGTTTGCTAACACAGTCGTATGCCACAGGCCAGGTATTTTACTGTAGCTCAGGGGAGGCTGGTGGAGGTAGAAATCGGAGGATTCATTGTAATGCATGGAACTGAATGAGGGAATGGCATCAAACACGACTAATGCATCCCATGCATTAGGATGAGCCTGTCCTGATTTCTGCCTCCGCCAGCCTCCCCTGCAAAGCTATACTAGGTATAATGGCCCTGTTGTTCTAGTTTCCAGCCACAGTAAACATGTTCTATGTGCATCTATGCAAACGAAGGCTGGCTTTGGCTATGCAAATCAACAGTTACATTTTGAGGTGAGACACCATGACTGGGGAAATAATTGGAAAGTTAAGCCTTGAGATGGTTGTTTCAGAGAGAGAAATGTAAATTTATAAATGTTTGCTGCTTTCAGTGTTTGCTATTTTGCTTTTGTTTTTTTCTTTGACTTGGTGACTTCTTTTTTTTAAAAGAAAATGTATGATTTTATTCTGATGTTTAGCTGAGAGAGACTGAAACACTGTTCTAATATGGGAAAAACCAAGTTTACATGTTTTGTTTGTTTATTTGAATGTTGTCATTTCCTTGTCATGTCACACACTTGCTTTTTCTCAGGGGTTATTTTTACGCCTTCAACAGTTTGCCGTCTCACACAGTTTGGATTTTAGGATCATCCAGATTTTTATCGTAATGAAAATAAACCTTATTTTATGTATTTATCTACTTCCTTGATGTTACATTGTCAAATATTGCACTAGAAAATAATTTGCGTTTCCTAAACTTGAAATAAAGTTAATATGGAATTATTTGTGTGTTCTTGTGGCCTTTTTCGTATATAATATACATCAAGTTTACAGTACCTTTGAATGGGTTAGTAGCTTTGTTGTAATCACAGTGCAGTCATTGTACTGTACAGGGGAGGCTGGTGGAGGTGAAAGTTGGAGGATGGACTCATTGTAATGAGGAATGGTAAACATGTGCATTGCATCCATCACAATGAGCCTGTCCTCCGATATCTACCTTCTCCAGCCTACCCTAAGGGATTTGTGTAACGTTACTTTACTGTTAAATTCTGATTTTTAGTTCTGCTTCGAGGTTAATTCAATCCCTTAACTCCCCACTAGATGGCGCCCCGCCATCGCACAAGGGTATACGCGACAATATGACCGCTCAAGCAGCAGAGGAATGCGTGTGTCATGGAAAAGTACAAGCCTTTGTTTAAAGTTGAGCTCATATGACTGACCACTGACTGCCTGACCAGCTCACTGCATGACAAAGGTGAATGTTAAATCAACGAAAACAAGTGAAATATAGCTGCTACTGCTGCGCTTCCTGGTAGTAAGGTTTGTCATAAGTCACAACGTCAGAGATTGAGAAATCTAGACGGGCGGGGGTGGGGGAGACTCAGAGGTAACGTGCAAACGGGAAGTATAACTCAGTGGATTTGGGTTTTTAGAAGGTTAAAACGGGAAGCTGGAATCCACTGGGGAATCTCCAGATCGCCATTCAGTGTCCATTACAATAACAAAACCCCAAGTCTGCTTAAACTCTTTCCCCTTGTGAAAAGTTTCCATAAACTATCCCTCATTTCTAAACCACTCAGTTGAGCGACCAGGGTGAGGAGGAGATAAATACTGTTTATAATCTCAGCCAATCTTACTTGGCACCATTTCATGCAGGCAAGACTGCACTAACAGGTACATCACCATTCTACTAAGGATACCAGACCAGGTAATTGTCAAAGGTGGTTTACCTGTCATATGATAAAAGGTAGAGATGTGAAGAATTAGGAAATAAAAACATGTAAATGATTGATACCTCAAGCAGAATACCCAAGCCATGATTGAGCACCATAATGCTGCCAACAGGATTCTTTCCATTCATTTCAATTTACATATTTTCCATCTTGAGTAAACAGCCTGTAGAACATGCGTTGATACCATTCCTCATACCATTTCATGCATTACAATGCCTTTCTACCTCCACCAGCCTCCCCTGGTGTGAGCTGGACATTACTGTCACTATCTATGACTGTTTCAGCCCACCTTGGCTTCGGCCAAACCCAGGGGTTCCTGGTGGGAACAGAGCATCATAGAGGTCATGAGTGTCTCTTTCCAGGGTTGAAGATTCACCACAATGCCTGTCTGTCTGGGGGCGGGAGGACAGCGAAGAGTTTCTAACAGGGGAGGGGAGACACAGAGAGGGTCTCCTGTGTGTGTGTGTGTGTGTGTGTGTGTGTGTGTGTGTGTGTGTGTGTGTGCGCGTGCGTGCGTGCGTGTTTGCATGCACAAGCATGT
>NC_139661.1:15638869-15653869 GCF_951799395.1 Argentina silus
CCCTCCCTCCCCCAACCAGATGGGCCCTCCCTCCCTCCCTCCCTCCCTCCCCCACCCAGGTTGGCAGTAAAGCCATACTGCAAAGGACGGAATACAGGGTATTTTATTACAAACATAACATTATTCATCCACTAACCCCTGCCTAGAAATAGCTCTAGAAAGTTAGGGTTATCAATTCTGATGATAGATGTGTCCTCTGCAGCATGGCCTTCTAGAGAGAACTGCCAGCCCACCGGTCCTACGGTCTTCACCATGGACGGCAAGGAGCCCCCCAACAGGAAGAAGAGGAGGAGATGCCCACGCGTGCTCTTCCCCAGCGACAACCGGAAGGTTCTACCCGTTAATGTGGATAAGAGCCGAGCCAAACCGTTCCTGATCCTCTTCAGTATCATCGTCTTTCTGCAGGTCTCCTTCAGTTTCATCCCTCCCTATATCCCTCTGTCACACTCCCATCCTCTCTCTCTCTCTCTCTCTCTCTCTCTCTCTCTCTCTCTCTCTCTCTCTCTCTCTCTCTCTCTCTGTCTCACTCTGCCTTTGTCATGCCATTACATTACATCTCTTGCTCCCAATATCACTCCATCATCTGTCCTCTATCTATCTGTCACTCCAGTCCTTAAAAAACACTTAAATTAACCACACCTTTCATTCCTCCCGGGGCATAACAGACACAATAATGACCTGGTAAATCATGTCATGCCAGTCCAAATAGCTGGTTACGCCCTGAGTGATCGAAAGGACACTCTGGTTTCACCTCCTGTATATTATATGTTGTTATATAAAACCACACATGGATGACAGGCTCATTGTAATGTATGGAACGGAATGAGGAATGGCATCAGATACACATGCTTGATACCATTTCTCAATCAATTCCATGCATTACAATGAGCCTGTCCTCCAATTTCTACCTCCACCAGCCTCCCCTGATTCTCTCTCTTCTCCTTCTGAAGGTCTACAACGCCATCGAGAACCTGGACGACCACGTAGCTCCATACGACCTTGAGGGCCTGGAGAAGACACTGAGCAGGGAGATGTATGGCCAACAGGGGGCGATAGAGGAGCTGATAGAGCACCTCCAGGGGTACCTCACCACCTACACCCACACCCAACCCCTGGCCCTGGCCCTGCACGGGCCCTCTGGTGTGGGCAAAAGCCACCTGGGACGCCTGCTGGTCCGACACTTCCGCTCCATCCTGGGTGAGGAACTGGTGGTGCACTACATCACCCTCCACCACTGCCCCCTGCTGGAGGACGCCGGTCACTGTGCCAGGAAGCTGTCCCTCCAGGTGGAGGAGGTGGTGGGGCGTGCAGAGGTGGAGGAGAAGATCCCTGTGTTTGTATTGGACGAGGTGGAGGCTATGCAGGCGCCGCTGTTGGACATGCTGCATGGTCTTCTCCACCCCAACCAGGCCAACGAACGTCTCAACGCCATCTACGTCCTCCTCAGTAACCTGGGACAGGAGGAGATCACCAGACACATCCTCCAGAACACCTCCGGGACCGCCCAGACTGTGGGGCCCCAGCTGCGTCAAGCCCTGGCCCAGCACCACCCTCTCTGGGCGGGGAATGCGGTGGAGGTCGTACCCCTGGGGCTCCTGGAGAAGAGTCACGTGATGGATTGTCTGTTGGAGGAGATGACACAGGAGGGGTTCTACCCTGACCATGCCCACATCGAGAGACTGGCAGAGGAACTGACCTATCACAACACAGAGGGACATCAGTACTCTCGATACGGCTGCAAGCAGGTGGTGGCTAAAGTTAACCTCTTGTGAGAGCATAGATGAAACCAGATGTTCAGGGAGTTAAAACAAAGAAAAATTAACTCTGGTTTTCTGCTACAGTACAGGAAACTGAAATTGGACCCTGGAAGTCTGAGAGAAACTTGACGAAAGCTAGAATGTTGAGATAAGTGCATAACATGCATGTTTGAGTATGATGACAATGATGGTCAAAGACTTATTCCAACCATCTGCTATAATTGTTCTTCCTGTGGTTTTAAGAAGCCACAATCCGTAACTTTCCTTTCCAGTCAGAAGTCCTGCCACTGCACGTGAAAGGGAAAGTTACAGATACTGGCTTTAAAAAGTCTTTATTCAGGAAAAAATCCACTGAAGAGCAGCACATTTTCTACAAACTTTACAGAAGTTTACTCCCATTTTCTAACTAAATACATCTGTTGTGTTCGACCCATGGATCTGTTATTTGTTGTAAGTCTGTAAAACACACGCTTGTTTTAGCTGGTCTCCTGGTGTTGTTAGGGCGTTTCCAACGAACCATGCTGCTGGCATGGTTGCCCTGGATTAGAGTATGCATATGATTGACAGATCAGACGTTGCCCTGGGTTACAGTATGTATATGATTGACAGATCAGAAGTTTCCTTGGGTTACAGTATGTATATGATTGACAGATCAGATGTTTCCCTGGGTTACAGCATGTACAGTGCCTTCGGAAAGTCATCAGACCCGTTCACTTTTTCCACATTTTGTTGTGTTATACTCAATTTAAAATGGATTAAATTAAAATAATTTTAATTTCAATCCACACACGATACCCCAGAATGACAAAGTGAAAACAAGTTTTTAGAAATTTCAGTAAATGTATTAAAATTTTAATACAGGAATACCTCATGTACATAAGTATTCAGACCATTTCCTATGACACTCTAAAATGAGCTAAAATCAACAAATCAACAAATCACTCAATAAGTTAAATTGAGTCCATCTTAATGCAAGAATAATAGTTCATGTAATTTTGGAATTAATATCTTTGTTTTTACAGTGTCTCTGATTTGCAAATTCTTTTAATTCATTCCATTTTAAATTGAGTCTAGAACACAACAAAATGTGGAAAAAGTGAAGGGGTCAAAAACTTTCCGAAGGCACTGTATATGATTGATGGATCAGAGTTGCCCTGGTCTCTAAGAGACTATGATCTCTGAACGAGGTTCATTGAACTCACAGCCCAAAGTGATTTCACGGTCTAAACCGTCTAAAATCTGTTGTCTGTTGTCCAACACTGAGTAACAGGGATGTAGCTCCTTCCATTACATACATTGAAAAACCCCAAAAGTGATTACCCAGCTCAATGGAATGCGAAAAACACTTAGGGACGAGAGCGGCGCGTTTCGACTCAGGCGTGGTCTCTCTCAGTCCGAACCGTCCAAACCTAAACCACAAGGTGGAGGGAACTGGGAGAAGATTAATCCTTCTATGTTCAGGCTTAAAAAAACACCCTGCCGTGATTGGCACCTGCACGGCATTGAGACAAACACCAGACAGACAGACTCAGAGTGTCACGCACACAGAGGAGAACCAGCCAAATGACTCTGAACTGCATGAACTTGTTCTGGGCTCATCGATTCACAGAGAGAGAGGGATGAGGGAGAGAGACAGAGAGAGAGAGTGAGAGAGAGGGAGGGGGGGAGGGCCTCACAGAGCCTCAGTCTCAGGCCAATTTCATCAGTGACTCAATTCATCAGACTATGACCATTTTGACTGTGGCTGCGCAGCATCACTTTGTCTCAAACATGAGAGACAAGGCAAGCCTCATTTGTTTTTTAAAATTACGATGAAGCAGAACCGTGTGCAACCAATCATGTCAGCCAATCTACTAAATCTAAGCGTGCCCAAAAGATTCTAACCAAATGAGCTTTTGCAAATTCCCACCGTCTTGAGCCACTAATTATAGGCCCATCCCATTGTCAGCAGTATTTCTTTATTGTGTGCTTTGTTTCTAAGAATAAACAGAACTTTTATCATGGTGGGTGGACTTGGCTGCACTGTGTCTTATTCTACGGGAGAACAGGGTCCCTCTCTGTGCTAGTGGGGGGGGGGGGGGGGGGACCCTGCCACAACACAACAGCAGAAAACTGTGTAACAGAGTTGAGATGGTGAACACACTCCTTTTTTAGGTTTTGTTGGCACATTTTGAAGATACTGGCTCGAATAACAATTCCTGTAAGCATTCAATGAACACTGAATTCCTAATAATTACTCACGTTTGTGTGGACCCACAACACACCTATTTATTTTATAGGGCTGCCATGACATTAATCTCCTTGAAAAGACACTGAACAAGAGCAACAAAATAAAGCATTAATTCAGTCATTCAGAGCTGAAAGAGAACCCTTAGTAGAGTATCAGCAGGTGTGTGGTTCTTGGCAAAGTGGATAATCACCTAGCCAATTCTGTATCAGGATGCTGTATCAGTTTACCCAGAAACAAGGAAGCTTGATATTTTTTATCTTTCCTGTAAGAAACATGAGAACGAATAAACACATGTGACCCTGTGTGTGTGTGTGTGTGTGTGTGTGTGTGTGTGTGTGTGTGTGTGTGTGTGTGTGAACAATGAAGAGGCATACAGATAAGATGGACAAAGAGAGAAAGAGAGTTGAAGAGAGGTGTGAGAAAGAGAGACAGACTACCGCAGGAAGACAGGAGGTAGTTGGCTCCGGGGGGGCTGGTGAAGGTAGAAATCAGAGGACGGGCTCATGGTAATACATGGAACAAGATTAAGGAATGGTATGGAACGGAATGAGGAATGATACAGTATCAACCAGGTGTGTTTGATACCATTCCCTATTTCATGCCATGCATTACAATGAGCGCATCCTCTGATTTCTACCTCCACCAGCCTCCCCTGGATAGCGTGCAGTGAGGCGAGCAGCAGGCAGAAAAAAAAGACCTGAGGATCAAAGAGGGAAAAACATTCCTTAAATCTTTTCGCTTTTGTGGTCGCAGCCTAGGGAGCCATCAGCACTGAGACATGCATGCTGGGAAAGGTGAGGGGGGTGCGGAGGTGAACCGTTATCACGACATCTCGCTACAAAGTGGGGGTAGATTTGTCGGTGGGGTCACAAGGTCAAGATAATTCCAAATGGTTGTTTTGATCAAGTAAGGTTAGCTCAGATCTGTGCAATATATAGGTTATGATCATGCATGTTCAATTGATCTAGAGTCTAGATCAATATAATTACAATCAGACAGTGAAAAGGATGGAGGAGAAACATGTAGTGTTGGAGGTGTAACTGCTGCAAGTCACTGATCTAGGGTCAGACCTAACAGCAGTTTTGTGTTTTTGTTCCTTATGAAGTCAAGTCAAGTCAAAGTTTATTGGTCATATCTAAAGGATAGAGTTGTAAATTGTACAATGAATGCTTACTCTGCCAGCTTCCTCTCAACAGTGCAAATATCATACGTAAGAGTACCATACAAAGTCGAGGAGGAGCTCGCAAAACAGCGACTATCTTCGTCGGAGCCATCTTGTCATCATCATGATTACCGTAAAGAAGGTAAGCGGGTCCAGGATCTGCGCCTAGAGGAGCACAAAATGGAGGTCAGCATAAAATGGAGGAGACGAGAAGGGAGAGGTGGGAGACCGTCTGAGAGTCTAAAACTGAACAGACAGACGGTGGTTAACGGACCAATCACTGCCGGGTGGGGGCGGCACTTGAAGATACAGCCACTCAATAAAAAAACACTCTAAACCAGAGTTTGTATAAATACTCCGGACCTACAACCACTAACGTAAATATGCTAGTAAACAAATGATACATCTAACCTAACTGAGTCATCCTGTACCGACCAACAAGAACAAACACAGAGTTCATGACCTCTCACTCTGCTGCGTTCACAAGCCTGAAGCTGCTGTCAGCGTCTAATCCTGAAAGATTGTTGCTCTTTTTTTTCTAAAACAATCATGTTCTGCCAGAACTATTAGGTTGATAGAGGAGGACAATGTCACTGTTGTTGTGTTCTTAGTGTACTTGCAAGAGTGAAGCTTCAACCCTTCAACCTTCTCATTCATGCAATGAGGGTGTTGGTGGCCAACTTTCAGAACAACAGGCAGAAACAAAAGCATTCCAAGATGCTAAATCTAATATAGTCTACGTAAGCACATCATACGTGCACTTTTTGAATGCTGTCCTGTAAACACAACAGCGAAAGCATTGAGGCTGGTGGTGTTTGATACCATTCCACATTACATTCCATACATTGCAATGAGTGCCTGTCCTCCGATTTCTACCTCCACCAGCCTCCCCTGTTACAAAACTAAGCAAGCCCAAAAAAGACAATAACAAGATCTTATCATGTTACTTTCTATATGCCTGTGAGTCTCGTATGGAATGCAGGGCAGAAGATGAGAGTGAGGAGGGGGGGAGGATGGGGGAGGATGATGGGGGTGTTTGTGTGTTTAAACATAGCTGACAGAACCACAAACTCTGAGGAGGACAGACTTACCTGGCCCCAGGTGAACTAGGCCACACCCACTTCTCCACTATTTAAAGAGATTCTGTGGAAGAGGAGGACTAAATGAGGAGAGGAACAAGAGAGAGAGAGCAAGAGAGAGAGAGAGCAAGAGAGAGAGAGCAAGAGAGAGATAACAAGAGAGAGATAACAAGAAAGGGAGAGTTTATAACAGAGATAGAGAGATAAGGTTTAAAGGAATTTCCCTGCACACAGGAGTGGGTGAAAGTGGAAAATGCAAATAGACATCAAATGAAGCAAAGAGTGATAACATTGAACTGACAGGGAGAGAGGCATTCAAAAAAACAAAACAAAAAACATTCAGCGGAAAGACATTAACTGTGTGTTGAAGAAGGAAGAAAAAGAAGAATAGACAAGCATCAAGCAGCAGGACAGGACTGACAGAAACTGAGAGAAAGGAGAGAAAAAAGAGAGAAAGTGGACGTGTGGAAAGGAGAAAGAAGAGACCAGTTCTACAAGTGATACCAGCCCCTCGTTTTGCAATGTGCTCCTCTGGCTCCGACACCCAAGGTCCCCCCTGGGGGGCTCTCTCCATGGGGCCCCTCGATGCCCCCGCTGCAGCTCCCTCCCTCCCCGGACCCCCTGGACCCTCGAGGCCTGCTACCCTCCAACCACGGAGACGCAGACACCTCAGGGTGCTCTACCCCCCCTGCGTGAGACGGACCCTGCCTCGGGAGGAAGCAGACCCTGCCCGTCGCTGGCTGCTGCTCCTCTCTGCCCTGCTCTTCCTGCAGATCTACACAGAAGAGAGCACCTGTGGAGCCCCGGAGCTCCAGCTCCACAGCCCAGAGACCTCATCATCCTACCCCCAGGAGAGAGAGCCGAGCCTGGACACGACCCGGCCCTGGAGCAGCCCTGCCATGGAGGAGAATTGGAGGTTCCAGTCAGGGGCCCAGGTGGAGTGTGTTGTGGCCTGACAGAAAACTGCTCCAGAGTGAATTGTCCTATAGTGTGTTTTAACAGGCAAATATCTGACAACACTTTTGAGAGAGAGAGACAGAGAGAGAGAAAGAGAGAGAGAGAGAGAGAGGGAGAGAGATTTGACTATTGAGAGAGTGAGCCAATAAGCCTTGAAAGCAAGGCTCCACGGCCTACAGCAACACGTCTGTAAACACATAGACTTTCTCTCTCGGCCTGGTGTTAGCTGTGAGCAAGTTAGATCCAGCTGTTTCCAGGTCCGTCTGCAGAGCTGTCTCCGAACGTAACCCAATCCCCTCTCTCCGTCATCGGCCAATCACCACAGGGGAAACATTTCCTGTGTTGGTTTAGGGGGAGAGAAAAAGGGGAAGAGCTAACCATGACTGACTCATACACGTCAGGGCAGAGGCAACCCCCCCCTCTTCCGCCCCCTCAAAAAGAAAACACACACATCGCTGCCGGTCATCACAGGGTGAGCACACGTCTGTCACTCCGCCGTGTGTGTGTGTGTGTCTGGCCGTACGTGGCTCAGATTCTCCACAGCGTGTGCGTATGAACATGTGTGTGCTCAGAGCAGCCATGACGCTCACTCACAGACGCTGGACTGGTGATAGTGGTGATGAGATGTCTTCTTCATTTCCTGGTCTTATGGATGGCTAAATGTTTTTCTTCACATACCTGAAGCCTTACATACACTGTATGATGAAATCCATTTGATTTCAACATATACTCAATGTTGAAATTAATATTGTTTTATTTTGAAGTTGACGTTGACGTTGATCTCATATGATTCATTCTGTGAATTTGATTGTAATATTTTAATAAAAGATCAAGTCAAATGTATACACGCTTTGTTTCTCTTTGATATGAGATTGTAATAACAATAAGGCAATCAAATGTTATCGTTTCATTGTCTGTTTTTTTTAATTCTTTTAATTTAACCTTTATTTTACCAGGGGAGTCCCATTAAGATGACCTCTTTTTCAAGGGAGCCCTGGCCAAGAAAGCAGCAACACAGTTTAAAACAACATAAAAGCAAACATCTGCAGAGTAACACAACATATAAGCAAGCAACACCAAGAGCACAAAAGGCAAAGCACACAAGCAGCACACAGGATCCCATGTGTAGCAGTAGACACACAAAAGCAACACACAATCAGCATTAAAAGGTACAAAAGCAAGACATAGAACACAACACACAAGTAAAACATCAAAGGACACACTGATACTCAAGCACCTACACACTCAGGACACATACACAACACCCCCACACACATACAGGCACGCACACACACATGCATGCACGTACAGACACACACCCACACACACACACACACACACACACACACACACAGACACACACACACATATACACACACACACGCACGCACGCACACATATACATGTACGCACGCACAGACAAACGCAAGCACGGACAAACACACACACACACAGAGACATACACACACACACACACACACATTTTCACAGAGAAGCACAGGAATGCAGCAAGACTTTCACATTGGGGCTTATTGGGTAACCAGAGAGTGAGGAGTGTTTGAGAGGGTGTACAGTACAAGAATGTAGAACAGTCACAGTCACAGTACTGTCACAGCACCGCGCCGTGGGAACTATACAGACACACCTGACAGGTCCTACCTGACACACACACACACACACACACACACACACACACACACACACACTGCAATACCTGCAGAGGATACCTTAGAATACATGTACAGTCACCCTATAAAAAGTCTCATCGACAATGATGTTATCTTTTTACACACACTTACACACCATGTAAGACAGGATACCACCCTGACTGGATGACCTCACCTCTGAACAAACACACACACACACACACACACACACACACACACACACACACACACACACACACAGACACACACACACACACAGACACACACACACACACACACACACACACACACACACACACACACACACAACTCTCATGAACACCATATAAGACCATAAGGTACCACCACCCTGACTGGACGACCTCACCTCTGAACCTGTCATACCCAGAGAGTGTGACTGGGACTGGGAACATAGAGCACAGGTGAGTCTCCTGCAGGTGCTCTCCTCTCTCACCTGTCTGCTCTGTCATCCTCCATACAGGTGTTCTAGCTATACCTGTGTACCTGTGGTTGCCTCCTGCCGTGTCAACAACACCAACCATCATCATCATCATCATCATCATCATCATCATCATCATCATCATCAACAACACCATCATCATAATCATCATCATCATCGTCATCATCATCATCATCATCTATAACACAGCTTTGTTTATTTATATATATTCATATCCATAGCAACTGGGTTCAGGTGTGACCCCGTCACCCCACACATTAATCCATCAAAGTAATATGGGAAACTGAAGCGACCGGAAGTCACCACAAAGTCCCAGGACATGACTGTACAGTGACATCCCAGGAAGGAGACTCGTTTAGCCCGGAGCTTAAGGCCACCACATCTTCATGTCTGCTATGCGTGTGCGTAACGTCAACACACACCTTTGTCTGCTTGCGTAAGCGTCATTCATGTCATTCATGTCATTCATGTCAATCAACCGAAAACAGTTACACCCACTCCTGTTCTATTGTTGGCTTAAGGTCAGAGTTGCTAATCCAGTCATTTAAAGAATACATCCTCAGTAACTCAGTACATTGAAATAGTAAAAATAACCTTATCGGATAAAAATAGAGCCCGGTTTGTTGCTATTTACTCAATGGCTGTGGGATTGCTTTGTCATTCTCTTACAGTTTAAGCCTTAACAGGACAGAAGCTCTCACGCGGCAATACCTACGCTCCACAACTTCTGCTTTCATTCGATGACCCCATGCAGTAGGCTACCTTACAACACATCTAGACATTGGCCCATACTGTAGCATCTTCTTTGTTGCACTAGTACTATTGTCACTTCATTGTCACTTTTTGTGCAAGATCCCAAAACATTTCACTTTGTCTGTTACAACTGCATGCGATATAAGTGGCAAATGAATTTGATTTGATTGGATGCATGGAAAGGAATGAGGAACGGTATCAAACACACTCCTCACGTCCTCCGATTTCTACCTCCACTGGCCTCCCTTGCTGTAATCCGGCTCTTCTCTGCTGCTCCTCGTAGTGTTTTGCAGCTGAATTAGTCTTGATAGAAGAATAGTGATGATAAAAGCCAGTTCATCAGACACTCTTAGTCATGTTTGTTTAACGTGTCCCTCTGTGTATGTTTAGTCTTGTCAAAGCTTACTTTACTTGCACTGAACCCTTTGTTTGTTTGAGGAGTAGGTCTGTGTGGTGCTGCCCCCTGTGCTTGGCTAGTGGTACTGCATCGGGGGGTGGGGGTGGTGCGGGTGGTGGGGGTGGCGGGGGGGGGAGGGGGGGGTTGAGGGGTGCACTGCTGTGCTGCACGTAACTCCGTTCTCATGGCCACCGGCCAATTCCACTCATGAAGAGACACTTTGATGGGAATTATCTCACAACAATGACCCATATCCACATAATGACCGATCACGTCCTTGGTTACTGGCAGTGATTTGATTGGCTCGACATGTCAAAGCCCAGGCTATTGACACTGGCCCTGGTGTTGACATGAGCTGGCAATGGCCACACTGAGGTCCCTCAGTCCTGTGGCTTCAGCTTGAGAAAACACTCAACGCTGACTGAACCAACCAGACAGTCGGGCAGCTTTCTGGGAAATAGGTGCTGTAGTAGAAATAGGAATAGAACAGAAAAACTAACAATGGAATGGGAGGGGAGGGAGGGAGGAAAGTGGGGGGGGGCATTATTTGTAGGTATAGATCGGTTGACCACACATAAGTACAGTGGAGCTGAGATGGTGTCTGCTCCAGTCAGGACACCGTTTCAGACCAGTGAACAAAAGCAGGAGGGGAGAGGGGAGAGAGGAGGAGAGAGGAGGGGGGAGGAGGAGGGAGGGACAGCTCAGAGTAGCTCTGTCCTGATGCCTTCACATCCCATATTTGGAAGTACAGTATGAGTGCCCCAGCAGCAGTCAGTTCCCAACCGTGTGTGTGTGTGTGTGTGTGTGTGTGTGTGTGTGTGTGTTTGTGTGTGTGTGTGTGTGTGTGTGTGTGTGTGTGTGTGTGTGCACGTGTGTGTGCGTGGCCTATGTGTGTACCGTAGTGGTGGTGTGTGTGTGTGTGTGGTAATTTTAGAAAGCTGACGCATGCCCTGTGAGTGTTAGACATGTGTGACTGCTCAGTGTCAAAGTTTTACACCTCAGGACAAAATACCAGACCCCTAGTTTCACCCCAAGCCAAAGGCATTCCTATTCCCTCTGCTCATATGGAAACTGACTGTCTGACTGACAGACAGACAGACAGATAGACATTCGGTGATAGATAAGCAGCCTGCCAGACAGACAGACAAACACACACTTCCACACATTCTCCCTCTCTTCTCCTCCTGTAGCAGACAGGTATGATGTCACAGGAACTACAGTAAAACTAGTGGTTCCAGCCACACGTTTATACAGCCGTAATACTGGAATAACAGGGATATTCTCTTCATCATCATTTCCCAGTTTGAAACTCAGACTTTTCTCCGCTAACAGTGTGACTGATTTCCTGGTCCTGTAGTTGACCTATGAGCTTTAGGCTGGTACAGTAGCTGACTGTGCTATAGGTTTAGTGGGTTGCTCTGTAGCTTGTGAGAACCATATAGCATGTAAACCAGGGGAGGCTGGTGGAGGTAGAAATCGAAGGACGGGTTCATTGTAATGCACGGAATGGTATGGAAACGCACAGGTTTGATACCATTCCTCATTCCATTCTATTCCATTCCATGCATTACAATGAGCCCGTCCTCTGATTTCTACCTCCACCAGCCTCCCCTGATGTAAACGCATCTTGATACAGTTACTCTCGTAGGAATATTAAATTATGATTATTATACAGTAGATCACTTAGAGGTAGACTCTGGGATATGGCGCCGTGCCATGAAGTCACAGCATCTTTTACCAAAGATATTTGGAGTCAGTAAAGCACATATTACACTGTACATCGGTGCACCATTGCGATATGTGTGACGGAGTTGATCGTCTCCGTTTTGAAAGGATCTCTGGTCGTCTTCCTTTAGCTTTACCCTGGTTTTGCTAAGATACTCTCTATTCCCCACTCCGTTCACCCCCCCCCCCCTCCACCCCTTCCAATAAAGAGTTTTTTGGGTTACAGCATGTGGTTAACATAATTATGCCCTATATCCTGAATATACTGTACATGTCTGTATTTGTTTTAACCCCTGCAGTACCACACCCTTCCACCTATAATCAGTATTCCTCCTAACAACCTAAGGGACCGGATGACCTTATGATTCACCGACTCTATCTACAGAATGCCATTCTAGGGAATTGATGTGGTCAGTTGATACAGTTGATACAAGCTACTGTTACATGTATGGAGTAATCCTTTAATCTGAAGACCTTGTGAAATTGATTCATCCAACTGATTTGGAACCTATAATTCCAGTTCTGGAATGATGAAGTCACTCAAACTTATCTAGAAACCTGATGCTTTACTCCCAAACAGGAACTTAATGTAGTTAAAGTAGTCTTGCGGTTACAGTGTACCTCACCCTAGTCTATTATCAGATCTATGGCTGTTTAAACAACTGACATCCTCCATTTCACAATCAAGTTTATCAAGGGATTTTTCTTAAAGGCAACTAACTTGTCATACAGTAGCTGAAACATAGGCTTGCATGGAGCCTCTGGTATGCTCTCCATCTACTGTTGCACCAATGTTGTACTTGGACTTGGACTCATTTTTCAGATGGACACAACATATTACTTCTGAGGCAACTTTTGAGGAACAAAATAGTACATCTTCAAATGAAAGCAGTGTGACTTTCCAATACAATACAAAAGAGGACAACCAGTGTTATTGTCTTACCGTGTACAGTCAGATGCATTTCCATTCAAACCAGTAAACTTATTTCTCTTCTTGCAGACAGTCAGAAACCCTTTCATTACACTGTTTGGTATTGACAACACACCATGTGAGGGTATATTGATAATGCAGGCAATATGCTCAGCCCTCATATACTGTACTAGTCATCCATAAGTTAACACGTGGATCAGGGCATGTATAGACGTATAAGTGTTATATTGATATGCTCCTTTATCAAATAAAAGGTATGTGTGTGTCTCTCTCTCTCTCTTTCTTTCTCTCTCTGTGTGAGTGTGTGTGTGTGTGTGTGTCTTCTAAACATAACTATTTTACAGATAGCTTTCTGAACACTTTTTTGGGGAATCATTTGGGATTTGCTATATAATCTTTTTTAATTCATACATTTTTGCTGACTTAAGTTGAATAGTCTACTCATGAGATGTAATTTAGAGAGGACAACGTGCACTAGCTTTGAATACATTGTTAAAAACGCAGAAAATTAACTTTAAAAATGTACTTTTCCAATTTAAGCAACAGCGTTGTCTCATACAGGGTGTGGCCTGCAGTATGGGCGTATCTAAAATGAACCAAAAACTAGAATATATAAACCTGAGCGCCGCCGTTAGAGAAGTCATCCAACGAACTACTCTCAGACTAGAGAAGAGAACTCGCGAAACAAACAACAAATATGTACTCGAGATCAAATAGCATGACATTGTCGATTCCGACAAATAATTTACATCAAGAGCACTTCGCTTACAGAGCGATGACGCGGAGCAGAGAGCCAGAGATCTTCACTTTCGATCGGATCCCGGTGCAGCAGGTCCCGCAACGCAGTGCCCCTCTCCGGCCAAGGAAGAGGAACACCCGGGTCATGTACCCAGCCAATGTCCGAAAGTACCTTCCACCCGCCGAGAAGAGCAAGGCGAAGCGGTGGCTCGTGGCCCTGTGCCTGGTGGTATTCCTGCAGATCTACACCGAGGAGGCCTGCGTAGAGACACCGATCAGCACCGCCGACAGCCCAGCTGAGGTTCGCGGCGAGGAGGCGTCCTTTACGCAGTACCAGGTACTGCCGTTCCAGTCAGCGGAGGAGCAGGCACGTCAGATGATGGACGGTGCCTCCGACAAGCTTTCCCCGAACTGTCAAGATGAACAGGTCGGCGAGAAGAGCTCCTGGAGCCAGCTGCTGAACACCACATGCCCCAACTGGGACACGGAGATGAGCCGCATGTACGAGCAGAGCAGCAGGAACGGTTACGTTGTAGCCCTCCTCTACCCAGTGTATCGCAGACTGGGAAGCGAGAAGTGAAGGAACTGGACTGGGCCGTTAGGCCGAGCCTTGAACGTTTGGACCGAGCCTAGATTAACGGCTCTGGTTCTGGGAAAGTGAGCAAGTTTTCCCCGGGCGCTGCTGTGCGCTGCGCCTCGGAGCTCACGGTACTTGCTGAGAGACCTCTCCTGTGAAGCAGCCAGTGGAGATGGAGAATGAGCTGACACAATAGAAGAATGCGTCCTTATGGACGATTGAAGGACTGACTAGGCCTATATCTGTTTATACTTGCAATGGACATAAACTTGAATATTAGATAGAAAACACTTGAAGTTACCTTAGGTACATTTGTTCACATTGTAAAGATTTCTACTGTAGAAGAACAAGTATGCACTTGCACTTGTAGCCTTTAGGCAGAGGCAAGACCTAGAAACTTGAAATGAAACTTTGTTTTACTCAGATTTATACTTTGTGAAAAGCAAACACTACTTCTGGAAAAATAGACCCACTACTTGAAATGAATACTAATATGTTATTTTACTATTTAATGAAACATGTTATTTAGATATTTATTGCTATTTTTTATTTATTGAAATTGCTCTA
>NC_139661.1:15661369-15673869 GCF_951799395.1 Argentina silus
GAGGTCAGCCAGGAGATGAAGAGGTGGAATGAGATACAGTGTGGAGGTGGTAGTTCCAGGAAAGAAAACAGGGGGAAGACCGATGGTGAAGCACAGCAGGAAATGAGATAAAAGAGAAGTAGAGAGAGAATAAAAAGACAGGCTTGAACAAGTCCAACAGGGCAGAGTTTTGAAGCTACACACACGTGTGTGTAAATGTCATTTTTTACACACAGTTTGTCATATTCTGTCATGTTGTTGTTGTTGTTGTTGTTGTTGTTGTTGTTGTTGTTGTTGTTGTTGTTGTTGTGTTGCTGACATGTGGCCAAAGTAATTGCCCCTTGGGAAGTGCAATGTTTTTTAAATTAAATTAGTTCACTGATCTCACTCACTCATTTCTGCTGTTCCCATGCTTGCTCATCATTAGCGCGCTACAACTGCCAAACCCTTTTGAGACGTTTCAGCTGCAATATCCTTTGACCATTTGATGAACGAAAACTTGTGATGAAAATGAAGTGATGAGTAATGTTGGAGTTTTTCTGACACTATACAGCAGGCTTCTGAGGAAGTTTGGACCACTTCCCTACTAATCCATATGATACTCACTTACTTTGTTATCATATCATTGTTATTATTTGAGCCAAGTTTGTGAAATCTAGGATTCTAGGATTTATGATGATTCATTTCACTATTTTTGCAAAAACATTCCTGTGTATTTGAATCCCACATTGTCTCACTGTAAATTCTCCAGTACAGTATTTCAGTGACGTATTTCACTGCCAACCGCCATCAGCCCTCGTTGCCCGGGTAAGAGACGGATCGAATGTCGGAAATGGAAAAACACAAGCTACCTCTGCAGGGAGCCTGGGGAGGGAGCGCAGCATGGGAGAGTTTATAGGGGCCCCTGTAGTGTGAGGCTCTGCTGCCTTCTGCTGGTCAAATGTGTGTAGCACATCGACAGAGTTACAGTTATTTCTGCTTGGTTCAGTGGATTTTCCACATAATGTGAAATTAGCCTCACAGTGGCATGCATAAAACATCAAACATTAAAACCACCAACATCCATAAAGATGATGACGATTAATACAAATAAATGATACCTTTTCAAAAGTGACATGTTTGGGGTTGATCTTATGCTTTCAATGCAGAGACCGAGATCCGTTTATTCTGCTTCAAGGACGTTGCTATGGTGAACTGCCCGCCCTTACTGTTGCCATTTGAGTTCTAAAGCAGGCCTGAAGCTCGGGTCTGATCTCCTGTATGCTTCCTTAGTGGGATGGCGAGTGAGTAACTGTAAAAGTGTCATATGTATAGGTTTGATCTCTCCATTGTTAAAGTGTGACTTGAACTTCTGATGGTTAACGGTCGATGAGTAGGAAATACACACACACATTGGAATGTCGAGAGAACACTGCATTAATTTGTCTGATCAAAATCATCAATATTGAAAACGGATTGGAATTCAATTGTAACTGGGTGAAGCGATATTGTGAAGAGTAGGTTTATATTTTCGGGAATCAATTTCGTTTTTAGTTTCTGGAACACTGATCTCCACCCTGATTAAGAGTTTGCCGTAAAGCACTCTTTTTCAACTATAAGCCCTTGATTACAGCAAGACGTCAGAGGTTCCTCTGTGAAAACACTGTCCCAAATCGGGACAGTAGCGGTGCTCTGGAATAAGCGCATGTTGCGCCCCCTTCTCCCCTCTCTCTCCCCCCCTCTCTCTCCCCCCTCTCTCCCCCTCCTCCGCAGGCCCCGGAAGCGGGATGTGATGTAAAAATTACATTGAAACTTTTTTTTCTTGAGTGTGCAGATCTTCCGATGCATTGTAATACAAGGAGAAACGTCAATTTTGGCGAAATGATCCGGATATTTTAATCGCGCCGTGTCTGCGAAGGCCACTCGAACCGAGATAAGCGATTGTCGGGACTTCGTGAAGAACTGAAATCAGGTAAATTGATGATGTTGTCGTTGCAGAAACAAGCTCAAAGTTGTCTGGAACAGACAAAAGTGATCCAGCCGCTGTTTGTGTTGGCCTCTTTGTTGCGAATAAGAACCGAAGCCAGTCAGGGGGAGAATTACGCACGAGAGTGCCGATCGGTAAAACGGCTGTCGCGGTTACCGATTGTTTAATAACATACTTATCCAACAACATAGCCTACTTCTTAACGAATAGACAACATTTAGTACATATTTTCCATTCGTTTAAACTGTATGTCCTTTGAGGGGAAATTATACATTAGGCCTACATTATTTTACGGTTAGTCCTTCTTACGTCAATCAATTCAGAGGGGAATAACGGGGCTATTGAGTCACAACAGATTAACTTTGCTCTGAGCAAAATATTAATCATGTTGCTGTGTAGCCCATAGGCCTGTGAGCGGTTTACAGTATTTTCCTTTGAATTGCATAACTTTCAAATGCATGCATGTGTGCGCAAACTGCTGAGCTGTTCTTTGCGTTATACTAAAGTGTTCCCTCGCTATGTGTGAGGAATAGGCTTCTCTCTGTAATTACGGTCCCAGAGACAAGGCGGTTAGGCCACTGACAGTAGAATACCTGGTAGCATACATCCCTCCTGACCACAACACGCGTAATGCCCGGCTTTTATGTGTCTCCAAACCGACAGAAGGTTAGTTCCACACAGTACCGGTATGTTAGGCCTAATAAAGTAATAGCACAGCCCGTTTAGGACAGCCGTGACACTTCCTATCTCTATGTTTCCCATTCAAGTGAGTAAAACACTACGCTATTATAGTCAGAATGATGCATCTTGCATATTAATTAGAATGGTTGTGTCGCTGTCAAAGGGTTGGTTATGGCATGTCCACAAGGTCGATGACTTCTATTAGGTTTGTCTGTGTACTTCTGTACTCCTGAGGGATGCAATGTCATTGTAAAGACGACTCACACTGTTTGCCAAATGACAACATACATAGCTATCTGTTAAAAACAGGCCAACAGAAATGTTATTTTGTATTTCTTTGTCATTATGACAGAACTTTAACAGACAACTGGACAATGCTTTATCTCCTTGAGCACACACTTGCACTTACCCCCTGGACACACACACACACACACACACACACACACACACACACACACACACACACACACACACACACACACACACACACACACACACACACACACACTACAGCCCTGTTGTTGACTCTGTGGTGTGTCTCTGAAGGGTGAACATGCTCCAAGGTGAACCGTGAGCTGTAAGAGAACTCTGGAGGGGGATGGAAATAGCCCAGAATCTGATCCCCTACATATAGGCTGCCATGTCAGAAAGGTCAACCGGTAGACTGAGGGACTCAAGTCAGGTAGTGCTCTGAGACAGCCTGCTTAAACAGGTGGGTTAGACATGCTGGTTAAAAAGGCTGGTTAGACAGGCAGGTTAAACAGGCTGGTTAGACATGCTGGTTAAATGATATTCATTACCGCATAGTTACAAGGAATTACACTACAGATGCTTTTAGTTCAAGTTCACGTTCAAGTTCAGCAATTTGCTATATTGTATTTTTGCAACTTTGAGTGAATTCAAAGTACGACAATTTGATGAAGCTGTTTTGAACCTGCTTCACTGGGGGAAACACACCTTGAAGTTCAACATCGTATTGCACATACTTGCCTTTAACAGGTATGCAGACGTCCCACGACCTGCAGCAATGCATTCCACAGCAGCAGTACTTAGCCTGGGGCACTGCTTTATGGGAAGGAAAGTTGTCATACCACAAGGGAGGCTGGTGGAGGTAGAAATCAGAGGACGAGCTCCTTGTAATGCATGGAACGGAATGAGGAATGTTATCAAACACGTCCTCATTCCATTCCATGCATTACAATGAGCCTGTCCTCTGATTTCTTCCTCCACCAGCCTCCCCTGATTCATACATAGCTTTATGAGCTACATGAGCTCCCCTGATTCACACATAGCTCATTGCAATGCGTGGAGTGGAATGAGGACGTGTTTGATAACATTCATAACCATAAAGCGTGCAGCCAAGGCAATTAATCATTGACTTCTGTGGTATTGGATGGTAATCTCACTGGAGGTTCTGCATGCTAAATGCTAAGTCCCCAACAGTAACATAGTTGGCCTGGAGAAGTGAACATGAAATTCTCAGTGGATAGGAGTGTCTACTGGAGACTCAGCTCACAGCAGCTGGAGACAGATGCAAAGTTATGTCATTTGTTGTATTTTGAGTAGAGTGTGTGTGTGTGTGTGTGTGTGTATGTGTGTGTGTGTGTGTGTGTGTGTGTGTGTGTGTGTGTGTGTGTGTGTGTGTGTGTGTGTTTTGATTGCCAGCCAGCCCTCCCCAGTCCCCAGAGCACTTAGGGTTGTACATTGTTTATCATGTTGCGTAATCAGAAGGCCGTCACTGCTGCTAGACCCAGTTAGCCTGCCAGCCAGCCAGCCAACCAGCCAGCCAGCCGGTTGGTCATTCAGTTAGCATTAGCGCTAGTTAGTCCATGCCGTTCCGTTCTGTTCTGTTCTGTTCTGGGCTTTGTTCTCACTGAGCTCCGGTTTCATTAAACCTCAGAGGAGTAGGGGGCATGCTAGGTCCTGTGTGTGTGAGGATGGGATCTGGATTGCGTCGTATGCTTGGAATGTTCTGGGTTTTGGCGACTGTGTTAGGCCTGGTGGTGTGATGTAGGGTTTGAGGAGGGGAGATGGAGGCTTGGAAGTGACAGAGGGAGGGGTTGCTTGTTGTCTGGCTGTGAAACCTCCCTTGCTCCCTCTCTCTCTCTCTCTCTCTCTCTCTCTCTCTCTCTATCTGTGTCTGTTTCTTGGAGGCACTCTGTGTTTGCAGTTTTGTTTTTCTTCTCTCCCCCAGAGAGAGAGAGAGAGAAAGAAAGACTTTAAGCATAACATGTAAACATAACTGTTTTATTTGTTTTTTTATTATTCCCCCTTATTAGTTTATTACTATTTGTCTTCTATTTCTGATTGTTTTACCTGTATATATTATGATTGTTTTACCTGTATATATTATGACTGTTTTTACCTGTATATATTAGGATTGTTTACGATGCTTTGGCAATGGAAACATTTGTTTGTTCATGCCAATAATGCCAATTGAATTGAATTGAGAGAGAGAGAGAGAGAGAGAGAGAGAGAGAGAGAGAGAGAGGCCCTGTACCTCAGCTCCCAGCCTGGTCATGTGACTAGGCCTCTGGAAGGATGAGCAACAAGGCAGGAATCCCAGCGTTGCTGAACAGGCCTTTGCTTGAGCCAACCATTACATAAACCAGCTGTGGGACCCACTCTCACACACACACTTACCCTTCCGTTCTCTCTCTCTCTCTCTCTCTCTCTCTATCTCTCTCTCTCTATCTTCTTTCTTTCTTTCTTTCCATCGTTTCTCTTCTTTTCAATCCCAGTCGATCACCCTTCCTGGCTTTCTCCCCCATCAGCTGTTCCTTCTCTCCTCTCCTGTGTGCTTCCCTCCCCTCCCCTCCCCTCCCCTCTCCTCTCCTCTCCTCTCCTCTCCTCTCCTCTCCTCTCCTCTCCTCTCCTCTCCTCTCCTCTCCTCTCTTGAACCTGGCCTGCAAACTGCTAAGGGTGCATGGGCTGATGCCTCCCTGAGTTATGTTGACAACTATGTGGAAATGAGAAGATTGATGGAGAGACAGAACAAGGAAGAGAGAGGGAGATGGAAAGACAGACAGAGAGAGATGGAGAGAGAGAGGGAAAGAGAAAGACAGACAGAGAGATGGAGAGAGAGAGGGAGATAGAAAGACAGACAGAGAGAGAGATGGAGAGAAAGACAGACAGAGAGAGATGGAGAGAGAGAGAGGGAGATAGATGTGAAGAAAAATGCTGAAATTCTGCAAATACTTTGTCTTTGTTGAGGTAGGAGGGGGAGGGGGGAGGGGGGGAGGGGAGGGGGTGAGGAGGTCTTCTGAGTTCATAGGATTGTGCAACAGTTCTGCGTGGGCCTGGAGTTTGTGTCCAGAGTTTATACACTAGCCAAGCCAAACCAACAACACAGGGAATGACACACACACACACACACACACACACACACACACACACACACACACACACATGCTCGCATTCACTCACGCACACACTCAGCACACGCACACACACACACACACACACACACACACACACAAACACACACACACACACACACACAAACACACATGCACACACGCACAAGCTCACAAAACCACATGTACGCCACACCCACAATGAATGTCATTGTGACTGACAGGAATTGAACGGATCTGGGTGAGTTTCTCAATAACGATGGATCTTTGGAGTCTCACAAACCAGCTTTCTCCACTCAAATCCTGACCTGAGCATAAGAGGGTATGGGATAGCCTTAAATGCTATCAGAGAGTGGGCTATCATCTCCCTGTGGAAGCTGCATCTTTTTTTCATTAATATGCCCCACAATAAATCAAGATATTCGCCAACGTCCTTGTTTATGTAAAAAAAAACATTTAAGAACAGTGTTGCTTGCCAAGACTGAGGCCGACTCCTTGGAATCTGCATGATTTCAAATCATCAGCTGTATGTTTGTGGTGTATTATTGTCGATAGGTAAAGTGAAGCAACACACTTCATCTAACGACGCTCTTTGGCTGCTTCACGAGTGGTCTGCAGTTCTCGCAAATTTACGAAAGAACTGGAGTACTAAGTGATAGACAAAGGGTTTCGGGAAACAAAGGCTCGTATAAGTTACGATAAGAAGTACTTAACGCTACAAAGCTTTCAAGAAACTGACCCCTGTTGATTCTTAATCTGGTTTGATTTATGTTTGCTTAGTGCAATAAAAGTATGACAAATGTCTTCAAGTTTGTTTATACTTTGTTCATCAAGTAGTAAAGACCTCAGCATTTATATTAATAGTTTATAACAGCAGTGTTCACCCCCACCCTTTGATCTAATTGGGAGTTGAAAACCCCTCAGGAACCATCTGTTTACACCCACCTAAGTGGGTACTAGAGAGGGTCTGTGTGCATGTGGCTCAGCCTGCAAACAGTGGTGTTTCACAGGCACAACTCTCTGGCAAGGGTCCAGGCTCCGCTCTGGCCGACAGCCAGACAACCAGCCTCCTGGGAGCTGTATGGAACAAGAGCTTTGAGAAAGAGAGAGAGAGACAGAGACAGAGAGAGAGGAGAGAGATAGTGAGAGAGAGAGAGAAGATATGTGGGGGAGGGGGTCAACAGAGGGGGAAAGATTACAGAAAGAGGAGGAGAGAAAGGTTTGGAGCAAGAGGAGAGAGTGTTAGAGAGAGCAAGGGGAGAAAAGGGTTAGAGAGAGATAGAAAAGGCTTTAAAGAAAGGGCTGGTACAGTATAGAGTAGAGAAGGAAGTTTTTGAGGAGGAGTGAAGTCAGAAAGGAGAGAGAAGAAAAAGTGAAAGAAGGAACCAGGGATATGGTGAGGATGGCAGTTGTTTTGAGTGAGAACGGTTACTGAGGATATGCAGTGTCTTTGTTGACGCTAAGTGGCTAACGTCAGTGCTAGAAGGTTGCTGATGCTAAGACGCTAATCTCAATGCTAGGGCTCTCTTAGGGAAGTCACTGATGCTAAGATGCTAACGTCAATGCTAAACGCTCTCTATGGGAAGTCACTGATGGTAAGACGCAAACATCAATGCTAGGGCTCTCTTAGGGAAGTTACTGATGCTAAGACGCTAATGTTAATGCTAGGGCTCTCTAAGGAAAGTCACTGATGCTGAAGTTGCTAATTTGCTGTTGGTGGAGGACAATGAGAGTCATTGAAGAGGAGTTGTCTGTGATTAGTGTGGTGTGACTGATGGTGCTCTTGGCCAGACAGAGAGGTTTATCTAACAACAACTCCATGAACAACTGCACGGCTGTCAACAACACTGGGGAATGCACATCTATCACTGGATTCACTGTAGGGAGAGAGAGAGAGAGAGAGAGAGAGAGAGAGACTGTTTGATCATGTAAGTGGTTTAGCGCTTTACTCTGCGACTCCCACAGAAATAAATGTAGACTTATAAAACAGCTTATCATTGTGAATGTTTAAACCAAAGCATGTTTTCATGTCTGACGACATCACATGTGTCAGCTAACTCCCCCTACTTCTCTCCTCTACCTCTCCATCTTCCTCTCCTCTACCCCTCCATCCCTCCATCTCTCTCAGAAATGTAGCCTCTGCCTTCACCTGTCGCCAGTCATCCAACGCCCACCATGCTGTTCTTTCTGATGCTGGTCTTCCAAGCCAAAGCCAATGCCCAGGTAGAACCAGGTGAGTCTGCTACCCCTACACACACACACACACACACACACACACACACACACACACACACACAGCTATTCCCCACATACACATGGACATTCCACCTCTTGTGAAACCTAATGGTGATATCATCCTGTACAGTTGCTGAGAATTTGTGTAACTGATTTACCTACGTCAATGCTGGGAAGTCCCTGGCACTCATCAGTTCACACAGACATACACACCCACACACACACATGGACACATACACACACACACACACAGACACACACACAGACACACACACGTACACACACACACGTACACACACACACACACACACACAGAGTGTTTGCTCCCTCTAGCCTTCACCTTCACACACAGGTGCAGAATTCCACATGTGCATCACAGTTATCCAGACCACTCTGACCCTGTATTGACCTCCTAGTTGACCTATCATTGACCTCTGGTTGACCCTGGTATTTCTCTGTGTCGCAGCCCACTGCCGCTACCCTCTAGGCATGGAGGATGGCAGGATCAAAGATGATGACATCACTGCCTCCAGCCAATGGTACGAGACCACGGGGCCACAGTATGCAAGGTGAGTGTAGACCTAGACCGTGTGACGGGCGGTGCCGTACTGGATGGAGCGTTTGTTCATTTGAGAGCTGTTGAATAACACTGTGTTGTTGTGGTTGGTTGTTTGTTTTGACTGCGTGTCTTTTTGAACATGTCTTATCTCGTCATGCATCGCTTATCAAATGTTTGTCACATTATTTTTGGCCTCTCCCTCAATTTATCCACCCACCCTGACTTCCTGTCTTTGTCTCTCTCTGTATGTATGTGTGTGTGTGTGTGTGTGTGTGTGCGTGTGTATGCACGTGTGTGTGTGTGTGTTCCAGGTTCAACCGTGAGGAAGGGGAAGGGGCGTGGTGTCCCGCTGGTCTCCTGCAGCCCTCCGACACCCAGTACCTGCAGGTGGACCTGGGTCAGCTGACCTTCCTGACGGTGGTCGGGACCCAGGGACGCTACGCCCGGAACTCTGGCAACGAGTTTGCCCGCATGTACCGCCTCAACTACAGCCACGATGGCCTCCTCTGGCGCTCCTGGAGGAATCGCCTCGGCAACAAGGTAGGAGCGAGGGAAGGGGGAAGGAATGAAAGAAACGGAAGTAAAGAATGGGGGGGGAAATCTGTTCTGAGTCACTCGTTCCTGCCCAGTCAGGGTGAGTCATTGTCTGACAGGAAGTGCCCTTCAGTGCCACATCGACACAGGCACTTCCTGTTGCCGTTGACCTCTACGGAGCCTTTGTCTAGAGCAGTGGTTCCCAAACTTTTAACAGTCATGTACCCCCTGTCGGTTATTTTGTAGCTTAATTGATATTCTATGAACATTATCCCTTACATATTAGACATTGTGATAATATTATTCTGTTGGATAGGGTGCATGCATTTATTTTTGGTACTGAGACTGCAGTCGGCTATTCAACAGGACTGTTTGGGAAGGTACATCACAGATTTATTTTGCGTACCCCCTAGATCGATCCACGTACCCCCGGGGGTACGCGTACCCCACTTTACAATAGTGGGTCTGGGGAACGGCTGTTACACCCAGTTAGAAATGCTCTATCTTGTTGATATTACGCAAACTCTGAAAGAGAGAGACTCATATTTGGTTAAAATGACTGACTGGAGCCTCTTTTGCTGTGGTCACCTGTTTTGGTCTTGTTTTGCGTAACCACGGTATCATAACTTCCCCAAGGTTGTTGACATTGTGTTGCTGGACACTTAACGGCATGAGTCCTTGAAAATGAAAAGAGTCTGCTGTAATTGATAGCATGCACAAGTCAATGGGTTATGATTGGCCTTGTCATGCTTCTGGAGGATCGCCCAGAGCTGCTATGCGAGCTGAGGAAGAGATCCCTCTCTGAAAGCTTTGTGTGATTTTATCTTGTCTAGTCTTGACTGATTAGATGTCCCGGGGTGTTTCTGTTATCATAAGACCTCAGTGGGAGGGGGGGGGGGGGGGGGGGGATCAGTCATAGCTGTTTATCCCATTAAGATGTGATTCCTACTATAATGGTGCATTCAAGCGCATTGAGATTTTGCATAGAATTTTGCCTAGAGCTCCCTGTTAGTTAATTCTGAGGTAGCTTTGAGTGGTTTCCTGTTTCTGAGGAGCACTTGAAGGCAGAATTAATATGAATTATTTACATGTTTCCAAGACCCATAGTAGGCCTAATCCTGGACTAGGAAGCACTTTCTATGAAGAATCTCCATAAAACATATTTTGTAGTCTTAAGAGTAGGTTTAATCTAGGTCTGAAACACTTGCCCTTCACTCAGTATGTACTGTAAGTAACCGTATTCTATTGGCTCCTCAGATAATGGAGGCCAATGACAACGCCTATACGTCAGTGATCAAAGACCTTCATCCACCAATCATCAGCCGTTATGTCCGCCTCATCCCCGTCACCAGGGGACCCAGCACCGTGTGTATGAGAGTGGAGCTGTACGGCTGCCCCTGGAACGGTGAGACTCACACACACACACACACACACACACACACACACACACACACATGCTATAGACACACACACACACACACACACACACGCTACAGACACACACACATACACACACACACACACACACGCGCGCGCACACACGCACACACACACACACACACTATAGACACACACACACGACAGACACATACACACACACACACATTGGTACATCTTGTAAGAAGCACGAGACTATACAGTAGAATACTCTAGCTGTTAAGTACTTGAGTGTCTGACTGCTGTCCTGTTGTGAAGACGGGTGTAATGCATTCCGTGGTAGTGCCTTTGTTTACAAGAGAGTAATGGTTTCTTCTTAATGCTGTTGTGACACAGATGGTGGTTTGGGACGGGGACCAGACCACACACACATTAAGGTTTGCTGAGACAACAGAAAAGAGTGAGACTGAGTTAGATCATTAGGAATGAGGAATGTTTATAAAACACAACCTCTGTCTCTCCCCTCACCACCATCCCTCTCTCTCTCTCTCTGTCTGTCTGTCTTTGTCTCTCTCACTGTGTATGTCTCTCTCTCTTTCCCCCTCTCTCTCTCCCTCTCTCTCTCTCCTCCTCTCCCTTCATCCTCTCTTTCCTGCCCTCAACCCATCCCCCCATCTCATATCATTCATCTCTCCCCTCCCTTATCCCTCTGTCTCTCCTCCTCCATCCCACATCCTTCACTCCTCCCCCATCTCACCTCATCTCTCATTCTCCCTATCTCTCTCCTCCCCTTTCTCCTCCATCCCTCTCCTCCCCCTCAACCCTCTCTTCTCTCCCATCCCTCTCCTCCCCCTCAACCCTCTCTTCCCCCCCATCTTGTGTTCTCCAATCTCTCTGTCTCCCTCTATCTCCCTTCATCCCTCTGTCTCTCCTCCCCCATGCCTCTTCATCCCTCTCTCTCCTCCATAGATGGTCTGACATCATACAGTTCACCAGAGGGTCAGCTGATGATGCCTCCTGGGTACCCCATCGCCAGCCTTAATGACTCTACGTATGACGGCACCCACGAACGAAAGTAAGTAATACACACATGCATCCACACACACACAGACACATACACAAACTCACACACACACACAAACTCACACACACACACACACACACACACACACACACACACACACACACACAGACACATACACAAACTCACACACACACACATATACAAACTCACACACGCACACATACAAACTCACACACGCACACATACACACATATGCATGCACATACACACAGGTACACGCACGCAAATATAGACACGTACACGCACACACACACTCACACGCACACACATACATGCACGCACACATGCACACGTACACATACACACACACACACACACACACACACACACACTAGCTGAAATAAGATTCAAGAGACACACTTGGAGAGAATGGACCTCACGAACTAGCAGCCATTTCCTCCGCCCTTATATGGTCATTCCTTCCTCCCCTTCAGGAGGCTGTCTGGTGGGTTGGGCCAGCTGACAGACGGTGTGATTGGTCAGGATGACTTCCTGCGGACCCGTCAGTACCATGTTTGGCCGGGGTACGACTACGTAGGCTGGAGGAACGAGACTCTGGGCTCTGGATACGTAGAGATGGAGTTTGTCTTCGACAGACAGAGGAACTTCACCTCAATGAAGGTGAGACGGAGAGATGGAATGAAGGGGGGATGGGAAGACGAAAAGGAAAGAGGGAAAGGAATTGATTAAAGGAGAGAGAGGAGAGCAGGGAGAGGCGGCAGAGATATA
>NC_139661.1:15676369-15838869 GCF_951799395.1 Argentina silus
TGCCAGTACAAAGATCTGCTCTGAATCTGAAGTGTTTCTCGCTTCATTAAAGCAATCAAAAAGTCTACAGTGCGACAATTCAATAGCAAGGCCATCAAGTGCTTTCAGATGCTATGATGGCGGTCATTAGTTAAACTGACTGAGCATTTTACACTCACTGAGCATTTTATGAGGAACACCTGTACACCTTCTCATGGTGGAGGTGGTGTAATGCTGTGGGGGATGTTTTCTTGGCACACTTTGGGCCCGTTAATACCAATCAATTATCGCTTGAATACCACAACCAATTTGAGTATTGTTGCTGACCTTCATGGCCACAATTTACCCATCTTCTAATGGCTACTTCCAGCATGATAATGCACCATGTCACAAAGCAAAAGTCATCTCAAAATGGTTTCATGGACATGACAATGAGTTCAGTGTTCTTCAGTGGCCTTCCCAGTCACCGGATCTGAATCCAATAGAACACCTTTGGGATGTGGTAGAACGGGAGATTCACAGCTTGAAAGTGCACCTGAAAAATCTGCAGGAATTGCGTGATGCAATCACGTCATCATGGACCAGAATCTCAAAGGAATGTTTCCAACATGTTGTGGAATCAATGCCACAAAGAATTGAGGCTGTTTTGAGAGAATAAGGGAGGCCCTGCCCAGTATTAGTATAGTGTTCCTAATAAAGTGTTCAGTGAGTATATGTTTCGTATTATGAAAAGGAGGGATGACCACCGATGATGTGTGGTTGTTTCTCTTTGTGCTCTCGTCTTGTAAGTGTCTGTACTTGCAAGTTCTGTCCATGATTCCATCTCATATTGTCTGTTTTCTCTAGTATTAAAACTCTGTTTCTGTGCGGCATCCGATGCTCTATAGCTGTTGTGTTTCTCAAGCAAACTGCCTTCCTATTTGGACCTACCAGTGACTTGGATTTGTCCAGTCATATTAATCTTTGGTTTAATGAATATTGTGTCATCATTTAAATTTTTCTTTATCAGGATGTTAACATATTTTTCTCTCTTTGTTTATTTCTCCCTGCTTCCTCCCTGACCTCTCTCTCCCACTCCCCTCCTCCCCCTCTCCTCTCTTCCTCTTCAGCGTGTGGGGGGGGCTACGCGGAGCCAGATGTGACCCAGTGTACCCCCCACCAGTGTTTCCAAAGCTCCGCCCCCCACTACGCAGAGACGGACATCGTCAGCCTGCAGGGCGTCACGGGCAGCAACATGTACGCCGTGCCCGCCATCACTGTCGACTCGCTCACACGCAAGGACATCTCCGTGGCGGAGTTCCCCCGACACAGGCTGCTGTTCAGGGAGAAGCTGGGAGAGGGCCAGTTTGGGGAGGTGAGGGAGGCCTCCATGCCAGACCTGTGTCGAAATGTTGATATTTTGAGTGTTTGTTTGGGTGTTCCAGATGGGCACAAAGTGATATCAAAACAGATGTGAAGATTCCTTCTAGCTGGGGTTCATAATAAAAGTAACCCCCCCCGCTATTCAACCCCATTTTCCAGGTGCACCTGTGTGAGGCGGAGGGTCTCCCAGAGTTCCTGGGGGAGGGCGCCCCCCTCCCTGACAGAGATGGCCGCCCCGTCCTGGTGGCGGTGAAGCAGCTGAGGGCAGACGCCACCAACAATGCCAGGTGGGCGGTCCTCACCGTCAGCTGTTGTGTTCTTGCTAATATGACCACCATGATAGGCTCCATAGAGGGTGGGATTTAGTCCAGGACTAGGCTTAATCTGTGTCTGGGATACCAGATTTATTGGCCTTTAGGGGTGATATCCTGGACACAGATTAATCTTAGTCCTGGACTAAATCATACTTCCACTGAAATCACACTTCTCCATTGCAGTCTAGGATTAGGCTTAATCTGTGTGTGGGAAACGGATCCATAGGGTTCAGGAATGCAGGCCATGTAACCCCACAGTGGTCCACCTCAGCTGGTCAAACCGTACCTGTTCTGATCTCTACCTCTACCTCCACTCCCCTTAAGGAACAACTTCCTGAAGGAGATCAAGATCATGTCGCGTCTGAACGACCCCAACATCATCCAGCTGCTGTGTGTGTGTGTGAGCTCTGACCCTCTGTGCATGGTCACAGAGTACATGGAGAACGGAGACCTCAACATGTTCCTGTCCCAGAGAGAGATCGAGAGCACGCTCACACATGCCAACAACATACCCTCTGTCAGGTGAGAATACACACCTGTCATACTAACTACCCCTACTCAAACCTTGACTCCACCCTACCATGTCCCACCGACACCAACAAAAAATCTGCCTTACCACCCATGTTCTCCCTCCCTGAAACTGTACTCTCTATGAGACTAATGTAGTAATTACCCTCTCCTACATTATCACTTAACACAGTGGATCTCTTTCTCTCTCTCTCTATCTCTCTCCGTTCATCTGTCTTTCCCTCCCTCTAGTTTGTCCGACCTCCTCCACATGTCGGTCCAGATCTCGTCTGGGATGCGCTACCTGGCGTCCCTGAACTTCGTCCACAGAGACCTGGCCACGCGGAACTGTCTGCTGGACCGCCGGCTCACCATCAAGGTTGCCGACTTCGGCATGAGCCGCAACCTGTACAGCAGCGACTACTACCGGATCCAGGGCCGCGCTGTGCTGCCCATTCGCTGGATGGCCTGGGAGAGCATTCTACTGGTGAGTATGGATTAGTGGAGAGAGGGATAGGAGGAGAGGGAGTGTGTGTGTGTGTGTGTGTGTGTGTGTGTGTGTGTGTGTGTGTGTGTGTGTCTACCTGATTGACTGCCTGCCTGCCTGTCTGTTTGTGTGTGTGTGTGTGTGTGTGTGTGTGTGTGTGTGTGTGTGTGTGTGTGTGTGTGTGTGTGTGTGCGCGCGCGACAAGCAAATGCAATTTCCTGGGACACAGTTTGTGTGTGTGTGTGTGTGTGTGCGTAAGCATGACCCCTAACACCTGCGTGTTCCCCCCAGGGTAAATTCACCACGGCCAGTGATGTGTGGGCATTCGGGGTCACTCTGTGGGAGATCTTCACCCTGTGTAAGGAGCAGCCCTACAGTCTACTCTCAGATGAACAGGTCATCGAAAACACTGGCGAGTTCTTCAGAACCCAGGGCAGACAGGTAAGGCACCTGACCAGTGTTTAACATTCACCTGTGCCTCATATATTCAAACAAAGATGCTTGATAAGAACACTCATTATACTTAACCCACTATTTAAACGTATTCCACTATCATAAAAAGACTCTTCGACAGCATTCACTCAGACGGTCCTTTAGTTAAACGAGCACCTATGATCCGAGATTAATCAGAACTTCATTCTCCTTTCCCAGATCTTCCTCTTCGCCCCGCCTCTCTGTCCGCCCTCTCTATTTGAGCTGATGATGCGTTGCTGGGGGCGTGACATCTCCGACCGGCCCACCTTCGAGGGGCTGTTCCAGGCTTTACGACCGCACGTAGCCCTGTGAACTCTGAAACTGGACTGAAAAATCTGGCTGTACTGAGGAGGAGGGGGGGGTTCTTCTGAACCGAAATGATCCACTCTGAAACCCTGTGATTGGACGGAGAGACAGACGGAAAGACAGACAGATAGACAGACAGACAGACAGAGAGACAGACAGACAGATGGGGACAGAGAGGAAGATGCAACAACATTGTCACTCTGAGAAAGCGAGAGGGTGGATTGAGGGATGATGAACTTCAAGAAACGTTGGACGTTATTTTTCTTCTGAAAACATGGATTTGACTCACTTTCTCTTTGGTGACAGACTTTGCGCTTGCGAGATAAAAAAGCTCTTAACATTTGTGTCTCCTAGTCATTGGTGTCATGTAAACTGAATTCTGTCCTTTTATATGTGTGGTATTTTCACTTCGTTTTCACCTGGTACCAAAGAAAACGTTATTTTCCTTCATGTTTAGGCTTTTTTTAAAATAGTAAATCAACAACTGGACAAATGCTTTTGTCTCTGTGTGTGTCCTGTGTAAAGCACTGTTGCTTTGGTTATCGTCTCCTCTGTGCCCCATGTATCCGTGTTGCTTATTAACCCCACACTGGAGTTAGTTATGACTATCATGATGTTTTGTTTGTTTGATTGTTTTTTGAATATGAATGTTGTACAGGTCAGTTTGGATAAGGCCTTCTAAAGGGCTGAAGCACAACTACTGTCATACTGTAGCCAGGATAGATAGAACCCTTGCCACAATGGACTGATGATGATGATGATGATGATGATGATGATGACGAAGAGCAATGGAAAGCACTGTCCCCCTGCAGTTACCACAAGCTGTGCAGCCTTGTAAGGCTAAATGTTGTGGTTTTGAAATAGTTTGAGAGATTTTTCCTTTGGTGAGATCTCTGTTTCGAAGGCACATGCCCATGGGGAGGAAGATGGCATCATTTTGTTTGTGTAACCTTGTTTAAAGCACATTTTACTTTTGATATTTCATCATCTTATGCCCTTTTAATGTTCATTTAGGATATTGTGCATCCTCTGTTACCACGACGTTTGAGTGTGTGAACACGCATCAACTAGGCTGAGATCAAAGATCTTGAGACTGAATTCAACATTTATTTTGTTGTCATTGTTTATGTTATTAACATTGTACATGTTTTCTGTTGTTCACCTGTACTGTATCTCATGCTTATGTTATGGTGTGCGTGTGTGCCTGCGTATGTACTGTATGTGTGTGTGTGTGTGTGTGTGTGTGTGTGTGTGTGTGTGTGTGTGTGTGTGTGTGTGTGTCTCTGACATTCCTTGGAGCACTGGGATCTCATTGGGGTGGAAGTGGTTAAACTTGGAGTGTGTGTGTTGGACTTGGTCTGGATGCCCTGTTGTGCAATACAATCTGCAAAGCATGGAGAGATGGAGGGAGGGATGGATAGAGGGAGGGAGGGAGGGAAGGAGAGAGGGAGGGGGATTGTAAGGAAACCACTAAACTCAATCTCCCAGATGCCTTTGCTGAAGTGAGCCTTATCATGTTTGTATAGGTGTGGGAACGCGTACTGTGCAGTGGTAGTGTGTATGTGTGTGTGAATGCTGAAAGGGTGGTTATAATAACTGTTATTGATTAGTTATTGATTAGGTATCAGGTGGTGTCTGTAGAGGACACTCCATAATCTTATCTTCTCTTTTCTATTCATCACTTCTTCATGGTATACTCTCTTCTTTTCTTCCCATGCATACATCTGTGGCTGACTTGTACATAGTGTAGTCAGAGTAGAATTGTATAGTAATATATTGGGTGCTATGGAGACCATTCTAGCCCCATGATATTTCCATCTGTATCTCCTTCATTTTCTGTTTAGTTTCTTCTTTGTTTGTTTCTATAATAAAAACCAAACTTGACATACCGTGTCAGGCCTCGAGACTCTAATTTGATTCAGACGAACAGAAGATGTATTGTGTTAAACATTGATAGTCGTCATGGACTGTAGATAACAGTGCAACTATTGTTGAATTCAAATGCAAAGGAGAGGAGTGACAATAGGGGGCAGTATAATCTTGACAATGGAGAGAGCATCGTCAGATTATCCTCTTCTTCTGCCTCAGACTAACTGGAGTGAGGCAAGTTTCTATAGCCAGGATGTCTTGGCTTTATTCTGATATAGCTTCAGGCCTGATTGTTATCTAACAGGTTTACACACAAAAGGAGAGGATATTGTTTTAACAGTACATTTGGCAGTTGGGGGAAATTGTCAGTCTGTCTGCTTCACCTCGTCAGTTTGTAGTTAGTCTGTTATAGATAGATAGATAGAATGACGGGGGGCACTGAAGAGTTGTGAAGTGAGGAAATGGTGGGGCTGGAGGAGGAGGGGAATGGAGGGGCTGGAGGAGGAGGGGAATGGAGGGGAATGGAGGGGCTGGAGGAGGAGGGGAATGGAGGGGCTGGAGGAGGAGGGGAATGGAGATGCTGGAGGAGGAGGGGAATGGAGGGGCTGGAGGAGGAGGGGAATGGAGGGGAGTGTGTGTGAATGGAGTCGGAGGGGCTGGAGAGGGAGAGGGAAGGGAGAGTCATATCTAATTATGATAATTCATGTTTTCCTTCCAAGTCTGTGCAGATGTCGTCAAAACAAAATAACCGTTTGATGTGATCTGACTTGCTATATATATATATATATATATATATATATTTCATGTACAAAGAAAACAAATCCCACTATAATCTCTCTAACCATTTCCCAGTGCTAGGCTAACATTCCAACAGTAGCCTACGTGACAGACACTTATATAAGGTTGGTTCTTGGGCTAGGTTTCAGGCCAATTTGATGGTAATCATCTCTCCTCCACCGCAAACCTGTAATTACTCCAGAAGCCTCTACTCTTCCTGTTCAAAACCTCTAACTCTTCTTCAGCTCATTCTTCTCTGTAAGTGATCGGTCTAACAAAGTATTGTTTTCTGTGCGTTTATCATCACAGCGTGATCTAAGTCACGTCCACAAGCGAGAGCAGAGACTAGGGTTATTTAAGTTTGCTGAGACTACAGTGCTTTGTGATGGGAATAGGCCTACTACAGGGGAGGCTGGTGGTGGTAGAAATCGGAGGACGGGCTCATTGTAATCCATGAAACGGAATGAGGACAATACAGTGTACAATAAGCCTGTCCTCCTCCCCTGGAGTCAATAGGGTAATTTGTAAGTACCAGCCATTAGAAATCTATGACCCAGTCATCCTTCACCAGCCTCCCCTGGCCTCCAGTACTTCTGTCACAGTGAATTGTATCTAAATGTAATAGCGATTTGACCATCTCTCAAAGTTTGATGTGCTGTTTTTCAGAAAGACTATGTCAGAATCACCTCACTGAAGGGAGAAGCGTTTCATTCATAAACTACAACCCATAAAATACTGTATAGTATATGCTCACTCTGTAATTTGGGATTAGGCTTCTTATACCCATACCCAAAGGGTGTGTATACTAATTTTTACCAGATCACCCCTCCAGATTACCCTAGTGCCTTTATTACATTTACACTTACATGAGTCCTAATTAAACCAAATCGAAAAATGTTTTGTCATGTTCTTCCCTCCCTTCAGCTATTCACCCGCAATATGCAGTCTAATAAAGTTGCAGGGTTTAGATGTAGGCTACAGATAAACATCAGGAGGCCCTTTACTAAGCTCCACACGACAGGGAAAGTTGTTGTATCTGACAATAAGGCTCTTTGATGCTGCGTTGGCCAGCAGCCTGCACGTGCTGGGAGCCACGTAGCACAAACAAGCCAGCTCCGACTCTGGAACTGGGAGTGATGACCGTATTAAATTGAAGTACAGTAGAACAAGCACACTGCAATTATATACAGTATATACAGTATGCCACTTAGCAAATGATCCAACACATCCCTTCATTAAAGGGATAGTTCACCCAAATTACAAAATCCCATATTTGGTTCCTTACCCTGAAATGAGACATCAATCAACACTTTGGTTCTGTTTATCAGGGAACTGTAACTAACAGCTAATTGTTAGCATGTTTAGACAAACCCCAATGCAAGTCAATGGACCCTAACTTAGCATGTTTGAAATTTCAAATTCTCTGAAGAGACTCGATTACTTGATTTAAATGACTTTGAGATGATTTGAGCATGACATTTCAAACATGCTAATTTAGGGTCCATTGACTTGCATCGACTTGCAGACTTGAGATTGGTTAATTGAAGTTGATTGAAGTCTGTCTGTCGAGGGTTAGGAACCAATTATGTGATTTTGTAATTTGGGTGAACTATCCCTTTAACAGACTTAGACGGACAATGTCTCCTAAAATGATCTTCCTCAGGTCCCCGATGACATTCATATGGATAGAATAACCTTGAGATTCCCATCTATTTGATTTGATGACATACGCATTTATCTGATGTCATGTGACTGTCTCTTGCTCTACCCAGGAGTAGGCTAATGGTTGCAGGCGAATAGGATGGCCTTGAGGTAACTAGGATAGCCTGTAACTTCAAACATGTGTTTGATCTGTGTCTTCTGTAGTCCTATTTCACAACCTCTATAACCAAAAGGCTCGTAACTGGATCCAGTTTCACTGGAGTCACTGGGGTTTTGTTAGTTTCACTAGTTCTCTTGTGTTAGTTTCATGACGGGAGACAGTAACAGGGACCCCTGTCTGCCAGAGGGCTCCTGACGCTGGGACACAGCTGGTCTGGGGTCAGTTTGGTGTTACTGTAACTCCCTCCCCCACGCACACACGCGTGCACACACACACACACACACACACACACACACACACACACACACACACACACACACATGACCTTCTATTAATAGTATTGTGCTTATTGTCAGAGCTATACATGATACATACAGTATATATGTTTAAAATGTCTACATTTTATAAACAGGCCTAGGTGTGTGATCTAAACCGACACTTTACGGTGCAAAGCCTTCAGTTCACATGTTTTACCTGGCGGTGATAATGGTGAAAGCAATCTCTATTATGTCTCAGTGTCCCATGGTGGTTTATGTGTCCTGCCGGGGTATAGAAGCAGAGCTGCAGGGCCTGTGGCGAAATGGCTCATTACCGGGCTGATAAAAGTACCCAGGCCCACCTGGGACACCTGCAACTCATTCCCATGCGCCCGCGCTACATTGTATATGGAGAAGGAAATGCCTAACCTGCGATAAAGTGGGGTCCACTTTGATCTTTACACAGATGCTATTAAAAAGGGGGTTCTTGTTCAGTCGGCTCACATTTTCCAGGGAAAATGTGCAGGAGGCAATGTGGAGCTCTGAACATGTGCAGCTACTGTTGTATGTTCTGATTTGGGGAAGCAAATTTTGTCTGGTGGGTTTTTTTTGGTCGGTAAGCCACTAAAACAGAAACATGGGTGCTTTGTCATCGGCGCTGCCGCTGTACCTTTGAAGCATGGTTGCATTTAGTGTAAGGAAAGTGACCTGGGGGTTTGCGTTAGCTCCCCGGCCCTGAAGGTAGCAGTGGGCTGTATATTGTATACTGTGACTGGATATAATGTGTTGTTTATTAATTTAATTAACGAAGAGAGAGGTAGAAAAAAGGAGAGAGAAAGAGAGAGAGAGAGAGGGGGGGGGAGGGGGGTCGAGAGAGAGAGAAAGAGAGAGAGAGAGAAAGAAAATAGAGGATGATGGAGGTGGTGAGAGACAGAGAGAGAATCTGAATTTATTGACACCAGTGATTTGTGACAGAGAGAGAGAGAGAGAGAGAGAGAGAGAGAGAGAAAGAGAACGAGAGAGAGAGAGGAGTCATCTCTGACTATCTCTTTGTTCATTATGCTATGCAGCTATAATCCATGGATGATTGTTCAAAGTCAATGGCTAAGAAGTCAGGCAACGTAGATTAAGGAATGCTTTTTCGCAGTTAATAGTTTGCAGATGGTTCCCCTTGAGGGAATTCTGCTGAATATAAGCATCACTGGAACTTCTATATGATGCTCGTCGATGTATGAGAGCAACAACACCTCACTAACAGAGGCAACACTTTGTCGTGGGCCTATCTTTAGGTTTAAAACATGTTATTTAAGTAATACTGTTTGGTGACTGCAGACACTTGAAACTCAGAGAAGATTATGTACCATGCACCATGTGGGTGTTAGCAAGTTTCTCTTTTATGGTGTTTTTACTATAGGAAAACCTCCACACAAGCAAAGTGCTTAAATTTCAGCATATTACCCCCCCCCCCCCCCCCCCCCGAGTTCTCAATTGGAGATCAAAGAGGGAAATATGAAACTTATGAAAGGTAGATGAAGGTGTGTTGAATGGAAAAAAAAACATCTAAAGAAAAACAGGATATTACCAATAGTCTGCTGAAAAAACAAAACAATTATAATATAATGTTGTAATACATTCAATGATATAGCAGCAATAATTCCATATTACAAAATCAATTATGCAATCAAGTTTTATCAAAGTTTAAAACCTATAGGCTTCTGACCATCAAGGTTTAGCAACCATTCATTTGCTATGAAGCCAAATAGAAAAGCCAAGAACTGCTGGGAGAGCAAAAGAACACCACAAATGATACCTCTCTGAAAAGGGTGACAGAGAAAACAAGGATTGGGAGAAAACAACAAAGGGAGCTTACACAAAAGATCAAAACAAAAGTGACTGTCTCAACAAAGTGTCCTTAAAACCACCACTGAAAGATTAAATGTTTCCATCAATATATGTACTTTTTATATGTTGGGTATCTTACTATGATGAGCTATCAGCATTTATAAATCTTTTCCATATTCACCTAAAACGTTATAAGACCATTGCAGAGAGCATCATCTGCCAAACGTCCCTTTGTAACCCCTCCAGAAACGTTAAAACTCAAACCCCTCCTCTCCACACACCACTCACCAGCAAGCAAGCAAGATGTGAAACTGCTTGACCAGGGACCGCTCAATATGATGAAGATCTGACTTTGCTTCAGTCCGTGTACTGAGAAAACATTTTCTCGATTTACTTTTATGGTTAATTTATAACAAAAAACTGTCATTCATTATTAGAATGAAGGGACTTTCTTTTGATGCGTTTGTATTGTCATGTACACAATTATGTTTCCTTAGTTGTATTTTAGAAAAAGTTCTCAGTCAGGATGCGCCTCGGTCAGATGCTTTGAGGCAGGGTATGAGATGGCAACACAACGGGCAGGTGTTCAGCATACTCAGCCATGGTTCAGAATATCAGCCATCGGCCCGACGAGACCGACTAGAAAGCTCAGCTCAACGGAACCCGGTCGTTGTCCTTAGCAACAATAATGAGACGGCAGAGGGAGCGGGCGCGCACAGACGTCCTATGTCTCAAGGTTCTCCAAGGCGGCCCGCGCCCGGTGCGCAATTACGCACAGTGCGCCGAAGGCCTTCAAGACCTCAGGAGAACCGCGAGGCTGATCATGGATCGAATCTGACTGAGGAGAAACCTCAATCCACGAATCCGCCGCCTATGAGCAATATGAGACGGGAAGACGCGATGGTCGGCGATGATCCTTACAACCCGTACAAGTCCTCGAACTATAACCCCTATTATAACCACTATGACTCTTACTACAGACCCAGACCTAGAGCTAGGGCGAGACCTGGTTATGGAACAAGCTATTTTCAAAACGGTAAGAGAAATAGAGAATTTCCTTTCATCGTTATTCATCATATCCAACTTTGAAGGGTTTTTTTGTGCAAGATGTTTGTGGTGTGATCCTGAGAGAGAGAGCGGGAAATACATTCGGATATTAAAATATCAATAATAATGACTAATATGTGTTTACTTGTCTTTGCTCCATGACTGACCCCCAGGTCTGCCTGACTTGGTGCCGGACCCCTACTACGTCCAGGCGATGACCTACGTCCAGAGAGTCCCCATGTACAGTCTACGATGTGCCGCTGAGGAAAACTGCCTGGCAAGGTACTCTACTGTCCTACTGCAGTGTCACCTCGTCCATATAAGCCTGGAATAACGACTCAAACCTGGCCTTAGTGGGAGTGAATTTACTGAGTAAAGTATCTGTTATTATTTGATTTCAGCAAATCACACGGCTGCGAGGCGTAGCTCCGAATCAGAAACGTGTGGTGTGCAAGCACTGGGGGAGAAGTGCTGTGGGAGATGATTGATGCAAAGTAAACCCAAATGGCTATGCGCCGTCCGTTTTCGACGCTCTTTCTATTGTCTTAATGAAGGCCAAGTTTGACGTGTTGGTCCACCAGACCTTTCATGCATTTGGGCAGATTTGTCTGGTAATCAGACTATACTGCAGTGCAACTATAGACAGAGCATCTAATCTAGCTACAGTAGTAATATAATTTTGTATCCAACGATATACAAATGACATAGTCCTAATATATATGATCACTCTGTAATTTGGGATTAGGCTTCTTATACCCATACCCAAAGGGTGTGTATACTAGTTAGTTTTTTTTTTACCAGATTACCCTCTATCACCCCTCCAGATTACCCTAGTGACTTTATTACATTTACATTTACATTTATGGCATTTAGCAGGCGCCTTTATCCAAAGCGACTGACAACAAATACATTTGTTTAAGCAAGTGAATCATCTATCCATCAGTCATCATAAGATGAAGTAATCAATGCTCAGACCAGGGGCCATAGGCATTTTTGTATATATATATTTTTTTTTTATTATTACCAGGAAAGAAATGTATACAGGGGGGTAGTGGGGGTGAAGAGGTCTCAAGGGTTGGGGTTAAGGTTAGTACAGGGAGGGTAGTGGGGGTGAAGAGGTCTTTAGGAGGGACCGTTAAGATGTAGCCTGAAGAGATGGGTCTTCAATCTACGGCGGAAGATAGGTAGTGACTCTGCAGTCATGACAGCAGTGAGAAGCTCGTTCCACCACTGGGGCACCAGGACAGTGAAAAGCTGTGACCGGCTGCTGCATCCACGTAGGTGGTGCCAGGTGACCAGCCAAAGTGAAAGTGCGGAGTGATCGGGCAGGGGTTTGGGGGCTGACCATTGCTTGCAAGTACGGAGGGGCTGTTCCCTTTGCCACCCGGTAGGTGAGCACCAGGGTTTTAAATCGGATGTGAGCTGCTACCGGGAGCCAGTGAAGGGTGCGAAGGACTGCAACACAGTCTCCCAATTAAATTGTGTAGCTATACAAGATAGTATGCACATGTCTAAGCCTGTATGACATGTCTCTCCTCTCCTCTCCAGCTCTGCCAACAGCGTCCAGGACTACGACACGCGTGTGCTGCTGAGGTTCCCCGTGCGCGTGAAGAACCAGGGCACCGCTGACTTCCTGCCCAGTAGACCTCGCTATGCCTGGGAATGGCACAGCTGCCACCAGTGAGTAACAGTGTGTAACAACCCTGGCCTTAGCTCCCTGACCCTGACCCTGACCCTGACCCTGACCCTGACCCTGACCCTGACCCTGACCCTGACCGTAACCCTAAACCTAACACTAACCCTGACCCTGACCCTGACCCTGACCCTGACCCTGACCCTGACACTGACCCTGACCTTAACCCTAACACTGACCCTGACCCTGACCCTGACCGTAACTCTAACCCTAACCCTAACCCTAACCCTAACCCTGACCCTGACCCTGACCCTGACCCTGACCCTAACACTGACCATGACCTTGGCCCTAACCCTAACCATAACATTGACCCTGACCCTGACCCTGACCATAACCCTAACCCTAACCCTAACCCTAACCCTAACCGTAACCGTAACCGTAACCCTAACCATAACCCTAACCCTAACCCTAACCCTAACCCTAACCCTAACCCTAGCCTTAGCAGTGCAATGAGCCCGTCCTCCGATTTCTGCCTCCACCAGCCTCCCCTGGTACCAGTATTGAAAAGTATGTTCCTAGTATTGGGATGTGTGTGGTCTGTCCATTCATATGTACATGTTCCCTATTGCACCCCTCTTCTAGACACTTCCACAGCATGGATCAGTTTAGCCTGTACGAGCTGCTGGACGCGAGCACACAGAGTAGCGTTGCCGAGGGACACAAGGCCAGCTTCTGTCTGGAGGACACGTCATGTGACCCCGGCTACTACAGACGCTTCGCCTGCACCTCCCATACTCAGGTATAGTTGTACAGTATCACCCTCTACTATATCATCATCATCATTATCATCATCATTATCATCATCAATATCATCATCATCATCATCATCATCATCATCTCACTCTCTACTATATCATCATCATCATCATCATCATTATCATCATCATCTCATTCTCTACTATATTATCATCATCATCTCACTATATACTATATGTCACCAGTATATCACACAAAGCTTTATCATAAACATTCATTTAAATCTGAGAACTTTCCCCATTTAGAGGGTTAGGGTTGGGGTTTTGACTTTGCTTATGCTGTGGTGTATACTGTATTCTATCAGTTGTTGTTGTTGTTGTTGTTGTTATTGTTGTTGTTGTTGTTGTTGTTGTTGTTGTTGTTGTTGTCGTCATGGTCATGGTTGTACTGTTTGTGTCTGTAGGGACTGAGCCCAGGTTGCTATGACGTCTACAGTGGAGACATCGACTGCCAGTGGATCGATATCACTGATGTCAGCCCTGGAAAGTTCATCCTCAAGGTCTGTTGATCTTCAAGATATATTCAATGCTTTATTACCAAATTATGGGATGTCCTCCTTACATGACAGCTTATAAGTAACAAAACAACATATTCGTAAATTATTGTATCTTATTGTATTATCGATTTAATTTATAAACAGGCTCCAACTGACTTTAGATGGTACCTAAACCAATCATGTTTTGTGCTTGTTTTGTGTCTGTGTGTTGCAGATCACTGTAAACCCAGGGTTCCAAGTGCCAGAGTCCGACTTCACCAACAACATTATCCGTTGTGATGTTCAGTACAGGGGCACCTCTGCTGATGTGTCTGGGTGCAGAGTGTCATCGTGAGTGCCCCCTTCTGGTCACTGTAGGGAATAGCAAAACGCAGGACCAAACTACACTATGGGCCCCAATTTGCATGTGAAAAGATTGGTGAAATTGGGTCAAAATCGGTTATCTTTACCGTAATATTTGTGATAGACACAATTATAAATTATTCAGTGGGAGTTTTGAATACTGCGTCTAGCTTTTCCAGGATATGCAATGCATTTTCAGACTGATTACAAAGACTCTGATTGAATTAATTACAGTTTTCTCAAAACCGTTGTTAAAAACAATCTGCAATAAACAATCGTGCTGTAGAGTAAGACTAAGTTTTAAAGTATTTGTTGCTCTGTTCAGCACTGTTTGCTGAATCAAATTCAGGCCCCAAGTCTCTAAGCATTGTAAATACAAGAATACAATACAATACAACTCATTCACTATAACGTAATTAACACTGATTGTGATGTTTTTCCTGATATTTATCCAGGCACTAAGGAAGATGCCACTATAGGACTTGGATTTGAGACGACCAGCAAAACTGAGACTTCAGTCAACATGAACTGCCAACGAACAACAATGAAATAATCAAGATGTTGTATTATATTTATCGGTCTGAGTGTTCTGTGAAAGCAATTCAGTTGTGCTATTTTTTGTGCGTTCTTGATTTAGACAATATTATCCTCATCTTAATACCTACAGTATTCAGACTTTAGAGAGCAGTTGTGACAGGAGGAGGGTAGGAATAGTATGAGAGTCATAGATGAACTTTAGAACTAAACTACTAAGCTACTTACACTAATTCATAAACTTAGTTATTATTCGGTTGTGATTATTTAGCTGCTGTGATGCATTTAGGTTTTGTTTAGACATTGTTTTGTTTGGAAGTTATGACAAAGACAACAGCTGTTGTAATGTGTGTAGCTACAAGGACTGTGACCCAGGTGTTGCTGTTTCAAACCTACAATCATTTTAGTTGTTAAGATGGTGGTTTATTAATACTTGAGTTGTGTATGAAATACTGGTCCTTTGTTCAGAGACTTCAGGGATGGAATATTATTTGGGTCTATGAGAGGCCATTTACTTGGGTTTGTATATATAACGCAATGTATTATTGTATGCTTGTAATTCAACAGCAATTCTAATCATACATATTTGCTGAGCTTGTATATAGGCTCATGTTATCATAATGCATTGCAATACAATACTACTTCAATAAAGGGTGCATAATGTCAATTCACTCAATTGTGTCTAACTGTGTGTCTCAATTGTGTCTAACTGTACTTCACTCTGGCATTCACAACACTCTCAATTCTCATTCAAGCCTATCAGAGAGAATTGAAGACGGTAGATAGCTGGACATTGGTAATGTATGGCATTGGTCAAACAATTACAGATAATAGGTTTGCAGTATATGGCTATAACTCAAAACCATAGTTCTGCTAAGAAACAATGACTCAAATTCGTTTTTTTTTTTTAAAACGGACATAGATGACGGCATGTGTCTGTCATTTTAGGCTATATCACTATCAGTCTCTTTGGCCGTATCTCAAAAGTCTTTCCTTCCTTGCATCCTCTCTGCTTGCTTCCTTCTCCAAACACCTTGGAGGAGAATGTCTGACTCCATGACATTCTTCTCCAACGCGTGATCGGAAAGAGACGAGGAGAGCATGCAAGGAATCATGGAAAAACCTTAGAGTTTCAGTCTTTATAGTTTGAGAATAATGATCAATGACGTGTTTGACCGTATGATAATGGTGAAAATAGCACTTTGACGTAATTTTCTATTATTTCTGTAAATAATACATATATAATACAATAATACTAAAAAAATATATTGTAATATGCATTCAATATGCATGCAATTTTAGCAGTTAGATATGCTCATGAAATGATTCATATTCTAAGTGGAATTATCATCAAAGCTCACTGAAAATGATCTAAAAAATCATACACTATTCAATACAAATGTATGTAACATAATTAAACTATATTAAAATTAGGAACAAATAAATCAGTTGTAATAACCTGAAACCTTTGTCTATGTGCCTGAAGGAAATTACAGCATGATTCGGCTCTGCCGGAGAGCCCGTTACCGGTTTTGATTGAATATGATCCTGTGTTTTGTTCAATGACATAGAGGGATTTGCATAAACAAGCTAAAAGTTCACAAACTGTAGATCATTGCAGGTCTATTGCCACTTGTGCGAGTGCGACTATTATAGAACCGAAAACTGTCTTGAGGAAGACTTTATTCTAGGGATAACGGGACTTGGGGAACTGTACTTCCGTTATTCGATGCGTCAACTCCCTCTGTCAGAAGCCTTTGTGCTTTGCGAGCCAGCCTGCGACTCAGGAAAAAACAGCTGGAATGGGAGCCTAGCATAGCTCGCTAACACAAACACTCGAAGACAAACCCGGGCATCTATTCAACCAAGGTATTGTAATAGAAAACAATAGATTTCGTTTTTGTTATGTCCATCTTTGACTTTGCGTTTCAGGAACAAACCTATTAGGCTAATCCCTCTTTTCGGTGACCTGATTAGCGAGTCAGTTGTCCAACTGCTCAGTTAGCTAAAAGGCTAGCCTGCCTTAGGCTTGAGATGCTGGCTGGGGATAATTATGGTGGTGATGCTGGCTCCTTAGCTAGCGTCCGCTAGCTGTCACCAGATATTTCGTCTCCCAGACGCTAGCATCGTCTACGCTTGCTCACTGTATTATCGTCTGTGCTATAATAATCGTCTAGACAGATTATTGATGTTGTTTAGTTTGCCAAAATACTGTTATTTATAGTCAGCCATCTAGCTACCTAGTTAGCCAACCTTATAAGGTAAGGTTGGCTATTACACAATTGTAAATGTGTTATTCTGCTCAATACTAAACAATAAAGTAAAACGTGTTCATTCTGTCAAAGTCATCTGGTTTAGTTATCAGAAAGGAGTCTTGAGTACTTTAGCTTTGTGTAGGGCCAGGGGGAACTGGTTTGTAGCCTACAATTTTGTCCCTCTCTCTTTGGCCTATTTAGTTCTCTGATTTTAGTTGGGTTATAGAAGTGAATCAAAAGTGTATTATATGATTACTAGCTGAATAAGCAGATGTTCCAACATAGGCTCAGTCACCAGTATTTTATCCAATGTTGAGGTGCCATGACAGGCTAATCTCAACATCAGTTGCCATGATTGTGAGAGTCTGAATGAAATCCTGTAATTCCCTATACAATATTGGCAATCATACAGCTTTAACAGGAAACACTGCCTGGCATTCATTCTTCTGAAAGTGAAAAGTCCTGCCTGCATCAAGGGTGTGGGACTTAGAAAAACACTATTGTTATCAAGGTTCAAGGCAAGAATGCTTCTGTAACACTGCACAGCTACAGCCTAATCACATTACTTATAGCATTCCTAAAGGTTTTAGAAATTGATTATGTTTGTGGGCTCTTTGATCAAGCCAGTTCAATCAGGTGGTCGATAAAACGTGGCAGCTTGGGTTTGGGAGTGACTTAACAATATAATGCTTAGTTTGTGGTGTATGTCATTGGGTCATACCCTCATTCTCTCTGTCATCTCTTCTCTGGTTTACGTGAAGTGGATCTACAAGTTGTCATTGTATAGGAATTAAGTTGTCATTGATTGGAATTAACTGTTGTTGTCATTGTTGTTGTTGTTGTTGTGGAAAGTTAACATGTAGTTGATCCTGCAGGTTGTTTCTCGCCAGGGTTCGGATGATAATGCTGACTGACTATGGATGCTCCTGAGTACCTGGACTTGGATGAGATAGACTTCACTGATGATCTGGTGGTGAGAACCTTTTACGTAACCTCAATCATGAATTATTACTTTCAAGGTATGGGAGATGCATTCAAGACAAGTACAATCTTATCTGTGTGATAATGTAATAATAAGCACTTATAAACAATGATTTGGATCGTCTTGCTCCCCTTCCAGTATTCTGTGACTTCCTTGAAGAACATCCCTGAGCTGTCGAGGAGAAGCGATGGACAGGGAGAGGAGAGAGGTATCTGTACTAGTGCTGCCTTAGCCTATAACATTAACATAGTTATGGTTTATTGCTATACTAAACACCCCCTAGGAAATTATATGTGGTGCGTTTTTCCCCATGTATCCCAAAGAAACATACATGTCTTTGATGTGTGTGTGTGTGTCTGTCTGTGTGTCTGTGTCTGTGTCTGTGTCTGTGTCTGTGTCTGTGTCTGTGTCTGTATGTGTTCTCATTAAATCATGATAATGTAGTAATTTCAAGTTATTTTCCAAGTAAAACACAGATATTTATCGTACTGTCGTAAAAGCTTAACCAGAATCCTTGTATATCCTCAGCCCCACCCATCAACTGGAGCCGCGGTGTGTCGTCTCACAGCGGAGGAGGGATCAAGCCCACGGGCATCGCTGACGTCCACAGTAAATTCAGACCGGTGAAGAGGGTCTCCCCTCTCAAGCACCAGCCAGAGACCTCCGACACAGAGACAGACGGCAAGGCCCAGGGTCAGGACCCCCATGGCGAGGGCAGCAGCAACAAGGAGGAGGACCCCTCTCCCTCTGACAAACCCCCACAGGCCTCCTCCTCAGAGGGTCCAGGGGGGGGCAAGGCTAAGGGTGGGGGTAGCGGTGGTGGCAGTGGTGGTGGTGGTGGTGGGGGGGCTCTGTTTGGGGAGCTGGAGCACTATGACTTAGATATGGATGAAATCCTGGACGTGCCTTATATAAAATCCAGCCAGCAGATGGCGACGCTGCCCAGGGTTCCACACGACAAACGGATCGTCGGCAATGGCAGCGGCGGGACCACTGATAGGTGCCATAGCGGTGTTAAGACCTCCACCCTCCCCCATCCCCACCCCCACCCCCTCCCTGAGGGCATGGGCACCCCCACCCAGTACTGCGTCCTCTCACCCGTCAAGTGGTCCGATATGAGGAAGTCAAAATCTATGGATCCCGAATTCCACCGGCAGCCAGCAGGTTGTTATGACCACCACTCACCAGGCGGGGGCGCTCTAAGCTGCTCCTCCTCGGTGTCGGACGCAGATAAACTGTTAGCTGCCAGAGCCTACCCAGACACCCAGGCCCACAAGGCAGGCGGGGACGTACAGGGGGGGCAGGCTATGATGTTCCCCCTGCCTGGGAGCACCTTAGGCAGGCAGGACAGCACCAAGTCCTGGGCGGGGACCAGAGGCCATGGAGAGGCTGACGAAGAGACCAAGAAAGCCCAGAACATCATCAATATCATCAGAGAAGGGCAGATTTCTCTTTTGGTAAGCTAGAAAATATGGGGAAAATGTTGTATATACTGTAGAATGAATCAACATTAATGGTATATACAGCAGGGGAGGCTGGTAGAGGTAGGACATTGCTTTAGAGGACATGCATTACAATGAGCCAGCCTCCTCTCCTCTCCTCTCCTCTCCTCTCCTCTCATCCCCTCTCCTCTCCTCTCTTCTCCTCTCCTCTCCTCTCCTCTCCTCTGACCCTAGCCCCATCTGGCTGCTGATAACCTGGAGCTGATCAGAGACGAGGAAGGGAACAACCTGCTTCACATCTCTGCAGCCCAAGGACACGCTGACTGTCTGCAGCACCTGACCTCTCTCATGGGGGAGGACGGCCTCAATGAACGCAACGTCAACCAGCTCACCCCCGCTGGCCTGGGGGTTAAGGTTGGTGGGGGGGCTGGGGTTTTGGGGGTCCAGTTTGAATTCAGCATTCACTTGTAATGTTACTGTATCCCCTCTCTTCAAGAGATTATCAGGACAATGTCTGAAAGTACATTGATCTGTCTTCTAACCTGTGTGTGTGTGTGTGTGTGTGTGTGTGTGTGTGTGTGTGTGTGTGTGTGTGTGTGTGTGTGTGTGTGTGTGTGTGTGTGTGTGTGTGTGTGTAGAACGGACACTTGGAGTGTGTGCGCTGGATGGTGAGTGAGACAGAGGCCATCGCAGAGCTCAGCTGCACCAGAGAACACCCCAGCCTCATCCATTATGCTGCTCGCTACGGACAGGTGAGACACACACACACACACACACACACACACACACACACACACACACACACACACACACACGCACACGGTTCAGGGTGTTTTACTAAATTGTACCGGGGATGCTGGTGGAAGCAGAAATCTGAGAAACCGTCCTCCGATTTCTACATCCACTAGCCTCCACTGTGTTGTACATAGTGTACATAGACAGACCCAGCCTCCTGACAGTAGTAATATATGATTCGATAGGTGAGTCAATAAAATACAGCAGAATGCAATACAACCTTATTATCCCTCATGGGGAAACTAATTTGGTTCTTGTGCACTCAATATACAAAAAAGACACAGCACATATAATACAATAATGACACACAAAGATACAATCCAGGTAGTTACATAAGTCTAAAGTATATTATTGACATCTACAGTATGTCAGCCATCATAAAAAGACAGTATCAAATCAAACTTTATAACTCAATATATAGAGCACATTTCATACACAGATGCAACACAATGCAGGAATATGAATATCACAGGAATATGAGTAGTATCAGTTTACAGTATAAATTGTGAATCTAACGCAGTTATTCTACTGTGTTCCCCTCTGCAGGAGAAGGTGTTGCTGTGGCTGCTACAGTTCATGCAGGAGCAGGCCATCTCCCTGGACGAAGTGGACCAGTACGGGAACAGTGCTGTCCACGTCGCAGCCCAGTACGGCCACCTCACCTGCATACAGGTAGGCTACCGCTCTGAGTCACACTGTTGATCATCCGCAGGCCTCACTTCAATCATTTACAGGTAATGGAATTCAGGGGAGGAATGGTGTCAAACATGTGAGCCTGTCCTCCGATTTCTGCCTCCACCTACCTCCTCTGATGGAATTCCAAGTTAACTGAAAAGCATTATTATTGTACTGTAGTGCTGTTGTCATTGCTTCAGTTTCACAGCCTGAAAGTTTTTTTTAAATTTATTTATTATTTATTTATTACTGCTGCACAAGAACAATCACCTTTTTTGAGGTGAAGCCTGCAATATGCAGTGAGTGTGAGTAATGAGTGTGGTCCTCTGTACCCTGTTTTTTTGGGTCTGGAACTCAGAACGCACAGTGAATAATGAGGGCCGGATATATCACTCCTGCCTGTTTCCTGTTGGTTGGCTAGACCATAGAATTCTCTATCCTAGCCTAGCCTATCAGAGGGCCGTTGTGATTGGTTGGCGACGACAGGAAGTGTGTTAGAGAGAGACAAGCGGGGCTTTAGGGTGAACCACCCTTTGTGTTGTATACTTTGTGTTGTATACTTTGTGTTGTATGCTTTTCCGAGACACTTCTATTAACTTTCCAGAGATCCCTTTTCCAACCGCCTGCTTGATAATGTAATCACGTTAGTGTGGACATTGGCAACTTGTTACATTGTGGTTTTCTACAGCGTTTTCTCAGACAAAACTAAGTGTAATGTAAGGCCATGTAAGAGCTTGTTGAGGTTTATTGAGAGTGATGTATTGATTGATTGAATTTATTTGATAATTAAAAGTAGTCATCCACTCCAGCCAGAGACATCAGTACATATATTAAACATTATCGAGAATTAAAAAAACACAACGAAGTCTGAAGGCTTATTTCCATCCCAGCCTTTTCTCAGACATAACTATGTGTAATATAAAGCTATTTAAGAGCCTGTTAAGGTAAGGTATATTGAGAGTGATGTAACCAACCACCTTGCCCCCCTCCTCCCCTTCTCCTTGCCCCCCTCCTCCCCCGTCCCCTTGCCCCCCCCCCACCCTCAGACCCTGGTGGAGTACGGTTCCAACGTGACGGTGCAGAACCAGCAGGGCGAGAGGCCTTCCCAGAGTGCCGAGCGGCAGGGCCACACCACCTGCGCCCGGTACCTGGTGGTGGTGGAGACGTGCATGAGCCTGGCGTCACAGGTGGTCAAACTCACCAAGCAGCTTAACGAGTGAGTGTTATAACCTTCTGAAATAGCCTTTATGACAGGTGTTATAGCCTCTTTAAGTAGCCTTTATAACAGTGTAAAGTATGTAAGCCTGGCGTCACAGCTGGTCAAACTCACCAAGCAGTTCAACGAGTGAGTGTTATAGACACATCAAGTAGTAACCCTAATTACAACGTAGTAACTACACTAACTACTCTGTATCCTCCTTTTACTCCTGAACTATAGAGTCCCATTAGTTGGTCAATTGAATTTGCCAGTCTTTTATGCTGTTATTAATATAATACTGCAATATGTTTCTTCCTAGACAAGCAGCAGATAGGATGGCTCTCCAGAACCATGTCCAGCTGCTCATGGATCCTTCTAAAGCAGAGGGAACACCGTCACGATCCCCCAGGTCCGCTCTGCTATCGTACACACACACACACACACGCACACACACACACACACACACACACACACAGATACGCACACACAGACACATGTATACGCGCGCACACACACACACACACACGTACACGCGCGCACACACACACACACACGCACACACACACACACACACACACACACAGATACGCACACACAGACACATGTATACGCGCGCACACACACACACACACACGTACACGCGCGCACACACACATACACAATCCCCCAGGCCCGCTCTGTTACCACACACACACACTATCAGTTCATCTACACTCATTAATAAACATGTTAAAAACAAAACATTTGCATAAATGTATAGTTTACAATATAATTTATTTACAAAATAAATGAATACAGAATGCTGCATTTGTTCTTGATCTGGCTAAAAGATTATATAATGAAAGAATAAATCTAAATGAATAAAAATAAACATACTTTACTTTAAAACTAAACTTTTCCTCTTCAGCTCCCACCCGGGGGCTGCTGATGCGTGGCCAGAGATGACCCTGACAGCGGAGGGCGTTCCAGGGGACAGCCACTGGGTGCTGAGGCAGAGGAGCGTGGATTCAGACTCCGTCCTCCGACAGCTGCTGGGGAAGGACATCTCCGACACCGTCTGCACCAAGGAGAAGCTGTCCCTGCAGTTCCAGGAGGGCACCAGAGAGGGCGCCAGCGCTGGGAACCCCCCCGTGGGGCCGCTGCGGAGGATGGGGTTGGTGGAGAGGCGGGAGCTGAAGCTAGCCAGACTGAAGCAGATCATGCAGCGGTCGCTCAGCGAATCAGATTCAGACGCCTACCCCCCCGAGGAGGGGGCCAAACACGGAGGGGCCCCGCCCCCCGCCACCGGGGCACGCCTGGAGAGACCCAATCACCTGCCCATCGCGGAGGGCGAGGAGCCAATCACAGGCCTGAAGAAACATGGCGGTTCCTCAACTATGGAGCGCAAGTCGGCCTTCACACACAGCTCCTCCAAGTCCATGGACGGGGGGGTCAACCCCTCCCCCACCTCAGACAAGAGTGACCCAGACGCCGACGGGAGGCCAGAGGCTTCCGGAGACGTCCAGGACTACAACAACGGCCAGAAGATGACTACAAGCCCCAAGAGCGCCCTCAAATCCCCCTCGTCCAGACGCAAGACAGCCCAGAACCTGAAACTGCGGGTGACCTTCGACGAGCAGGTGGTCCACAAGAACACGCCACCGCCACCAGAGGCCGAGGGCAAAGGCGCTCATGGGAAAGAGGGCGGGGGCAGGACTTCTGGAGGGGGGGAGGGGGGGACTGGGAAACGGCCCTTCGGAGCGTTCCGCTCCATCATGGAATCTCTGAGCGGGAATCAGAACAGCAACAATAACAACGCTCCGAATTCTCCCTCTGTTAAACACTCCAACTCCCAGAGTTCACCTGGCAGGAGAACTACAGACTCTAAGAGCGGTCCGGGAAGCGGAGGCCTTTCCAAGGGCAAGAACAAGACCAGTAATGTTTGATGGTAATAAGTGCCTTTTAATGGGCAGTGGCAAATCATTATAGATCCTTTTATACTTTCACCACTTGCAGTATTTGATAAACTTGAAACTGAAGTATTTAGAGGATTTATTTTCCTTTTTCTGTGTGATAATCAAATACAGGAGAGGGTCGACATCCTCTCAACATTGAAGTTATAAATGCAATTGTGAAAGATGATATTTATATATGCACACACAGAAAAAAGCCCAAATATATTAGTGGGAATATACAATCTGTGGTTTTTCATATGCACTCTTTGTGCACCAGCACAACAAATATATATTTTGAAGCCACTGTATATATTTACTGCCTAATTAAACTATCACCACTTATTTTCATTTGTAGTTTATTATCGATGCAGTGGTTGGTTATTATTACCGATATTTCAGTTACTGTACTGTATCAGTGAAATGTAATGGTGAGATTTGTTTGAATGCAGTGATTTAATTTTAAGTGTCTTTTTTTCATATGCCTATTCATTGAGGATAAGAAAAGGTCATTCCTTTTCTAAGCATTGTTAGGGGTAATGTTATAGATGTTTGACAATGTTTTTTTTTTTTTATATATCTTTGGTGTAACTGTCTAATGTTGGACATGAGTTTGATATATTCAACAACGAACTGAAGTAACAGACGCAATAGTAATAATGAATGTTAAACCTGAAATGTGTGTTATAATTACAAACTGTTGTCTGGTTTTTTTTTTTATATGTGTGTGTACAGACAAGAGACAAAGTGAATTCAACTTTGTGCATCCACAACGCTTTGTCCTCTCGCTATTTAAACTGTTGTCAAGATCAACTAATCTGAAATAAACAGTTACTTGTTGTTCTGTGTCCAGGTCATCTGATTGGTTCACTGGCTGGAATAGAACATAACAAAAAACAATACAACAGAACACAATAGAACGTGACACTTGTCTGGAATGGAAGCTAATACATTGCCTTCCTGGGTAATTCTCAGAAAACTTAGTCCATATAAAGTCATAAGACTCAGTTTTGGCTCAGCACCATCCATAATCAAGAAAGAATGTCATCATGATGAGAAATCTCAGAGATATGAATCAACTGTCATTCACGTTTTATGTCCCTTAGAATGACATGTCCCATGGCTAAGCATGTGGATTTGGGACTTTGGTTGTTATACCCAATTTAACCATTTGATAAGGTGATGTGGGAGTGGACTCAATGGTTGAATTATGCCATCAAGATTAATAATGAACACAGGTACTGTAGGCTATACAGTATTGCAATGTTTTTCATAGCATGAGATACAGTAAGCGTTCACTATGGCTTGTATATAGGCCTCAAAATAAATGTTTAGTAAGAATTACTGGATTGGTTATTGTACTCACAATACATGTTGTGGGTTTCACTCTACTGAAACAGACGCATTCATCCATAACATAATTAATTGTATTTTGTAGCAAATTAAATTGACATGTATTTTTCATACAAAGATACCCCAATGGAATCAAATAGGTCTTCTCTAATTGTAGTTCTCAATCATAGTCCGGCATATGAAACATGATCCATAGACAGACAATTAGCAAAACAGCATTGATGATAGATGTGAGGGTTATCAGTCAAACAAACGCATTCATAAAAACACACACAGCTTTTGAGAATCTGTCGAGAGACATTTTGACTTTGCCCCTCTCTTCTCTAGAACAGCAGCCAACCATCCTAGCAGTTCATGTTACAAAAAACAAGACCTATTTTTTGTGTCTTGAAGTTAAACTGATAAATTAGACCTCATTTATTGGACAACAGTTTGAGTCAATATCCCAGGGAGCCATTCCACACCTTTGAAGACCCGGCCAGTTTAATTGGTGATGCTGTGAGATGTGAGAGGAACCGTTTAAAGCGCGCCGCGCGCCCGGCCCGGTGGGCAGCATGAAAATGGAAGAGACAAGAGGTTGATTTGACATGGGGAGTCATATATAGATTTTTGTGTCCATTGTTTTGGCTTATTTGTGTGTGCTTTACTCAGTCAATCAAATATAATTGACACCACTGGGCTCTGTTGTTGCTCGGATGACAGCGGTTAATGCCAGAGGAAAGGGAAAAAACGCGGGAGGGAAAGTTCTTTCTGTGAAGGATGGGGAAAGGTTTCTGCCAGGCCGGTGACAATGTTTCACCCGTCAACAGTATTAATTGATGTAATGGCAGAGATGATGGATACTAATAAATGCAACCTTTTAAAAAAAAGGGTAATTATATGGCTCACATGCATACTGGTTGGTTGGAACCGGCGTGGCGTAAACAACCATACATCTCAGTCACACACGGAGGCCTACCGACCGTGTGCTTTTGTTCATGACACAAGCTTTGGATTTTGAGAGACATGCAAACACATATCAACTCTTACACATAGACTATTGTACTATAATTTGCTTGGAAGAAGGTTATTCACACTCTCCCATGAATTACTTCATGAAGAATGTGTCATTTTCATTTTTATTGATTTACTCAATAAGGCATTTGCTCTAAATTCATGGTTGGTTACGTTATGGTATGCTGCAACATTATTGTATCACGATGGTAAATTGCCATTTATTGAGGTAAATGCTAAGTATGCTGCAGACCTTTCCTTCCATGGTTGACCAGAAGAGGGAAGCATTGCCGTGCACACAGCGTGAAGACAAAATAAAAGCACCTGGAACCTTTTAATAGTGTTTAGCATCTCTTAAAATCAGAAGCAAACATTTTTTGTTTACAATATGAAACAAACTCTTAAAGAATGTCAACATTTAGCTGAGACAAACTTCTGAAATTATACAGTCCCTGTGTGTTGTCAACATCCACCAAGTCCCTCCAGCAAACACCAGTTCATTTGGAACAGAAATAGTTTGGAAATCAACCATAAATTAAGCCTTTTTTCCTTAATAGATAAAGAATAGATGATGAAAAAGGAGAGGAAAAGAGGTGATTTTTCCACCAGACATTGGAAATGTTCACATTCACATGGACTCTGACTGCTTCTCTCTTGAAGTCATTTAGACTAGGATGTCCACACCGATGAAGGAAGCCACTGCAGGTCTACTCTCTGTAGCATAGAGGATGATCTGTATTTATATTTTTTAAACTTAACTTTTAAACAATTGTATGACATCATAACTTACACGGTATATGTTCCACATTAAGTACACTGATGTTGATTCAATAAACCTATGAGGGTTTGAACATGCCAGAGGTGTTGCCAAGTGCAGTATTGCGAAGTTGATCAATTCAACATGCTAAACCACATGACAAGGTTGGTTAACATACTGTAAATAACCATTTTAATATACACAACCAAAGATAATACATGTGTTGTGTATTAAAAGTATTTCAATTCTTATGCTAAATCACCCCAAACCCGAAGCAAAACTTTTGCCAAACCAGATTTAAAATAATGTTGTTTTTCATATTCATGGGAGAGAGAATGATGGGCCAATAGGTTTTTATACAAGAGCTATTTTGGCATAGGAGAGAGCTGCTGCCCCTATTAGGAGAGGAATGCTTGCAGTTTTACATTATTACTGATGGACCTCCTCTTATAAACATGCCACACATTACACAGAGTATATTTCACTGCTGTGGGCAAGACGCTGGTATGCATCAAATGTGTTTAAAAAATGACACAAAAATTGGCAATATGGCAGATATATACTCACTGAACACTTTATTAGGAACACTATACTAATGCTGGGTAGGGCATCCCTTTGCTCTCAAAACAGCTTCAATTCTTCGTGGCATTGATTCCACAAGATGTTGGAAACATTCCTTTGAGATTCTGGTCCATGATGACATGATTGCATCACGCAATTCCTGCAGATCTTTCAGGTGCACTTTCAAACTGTGAATCTCCCGTTCTACCATATCCCAAAGGTGTTCTATTGGATTCAGATCCGGTGACTGGGAAGGCCGCTGAAGAACACTGAACTCATTGTCATGTTCATGAAACCAGTTTGAGATGACTTTTGCTTTGTGACATAGTGCATTATCATGCTGGAAGTAGCCATTAGAAGATGAGTAAATTGTGGCCATGAAGGGATGCACATGGTCAGCAACAATACTCAAATAGGCTGTGGCATTCAAGCGATGATTGATTGGTATTAACGGGCCCAAAGTGTGCCAAGAAAACATTCCCCACACCATTACACCACCTCCTGAATGAGAAGGTGTACAGGTGTTCCTAATAAAGTGTTCAATGAGCGTACAGAATGACTATGACATCATAGCATCTGAAAGCACTTGATATTGCTATTGAATTGTCGCACTGTAGACTTTTTGATTGCTTTAATGAAGCGAGAAACACTTCAGATTCAGAATAAATCGTTGTATTTGCACACTATTTTTCCAGGAGGAATGGTCCGTGTTTGTAGAGCAGCTTATAAATCAAAACAACATTAAGTTTGTCAGACAGAACCACTGGAGACACAGCAGACCATCCTTAATGCCTAACCCCCAGAGACAGGTCAAGGCCCAATTGTAAAACACTACATTTTAACCACACAACAGGCAATGTTTTGATAGTTATTCTAAAGAAACAACAGGTATATTCAAAAGACATGTAGAGAAAAGGGTGTCATGCAAAGATGTTAACAGCTAATAACTAATGTTCAATCTAAAATGTAATCAATAATGTGCTGAAATCTGTGCAGTGGAAATATCTTGTACACGTAATAGAGAACTATTTTAATTATTTGGTACCATTTGGTACCAAACCTGAGTTTATTGGTACCATTGAACAGTACCTCTTTCTGTCACTTTATTGCGTCTGTCACGACCCTTGACCTGCTGTCAGACTGCTCTCCCTGAGAAATCCTTCACAAACAACGAGTTGTCAGGTCTCATTGTAGAGATAATACAACTCAATCTTGTGTCCCTTAAACACAATTTCCAAAACCCTGAGTGTGTGTATTAGGGCTACTTTGATCATTGCACCAGTCAGTCTAGTCTGTCTAAATATTTCGGAACCCCATCTCTCGTAGTAGTGTTTTAATCCACTTCATAAAATAAAGTGGGCAGTTGCCCAGACAAACAGACAAACATGGAAAATATCCATTGAAGATGATTTTTAGTCTAGGATTAGGCTTAATCTGTGTCTGGGAAACCGGCCCAAAGCCTTCTTAATGCAGTATGTTTGATGACAGCAGTTCCAGTCAGGCCAGCTCCACGCTCTGACTCAGTCTGCTGAGTGAGCAGATTCCTGTGGAGGGACACTTCCTGACTTCACCAGAAATACAGATTTCACAGGAAAAACTACAGTTATATAAGAACCAGAAATGACCAGCTGCAGTTTACCCAACTTAGCCCAACTAAGACTAGTTATTTGAACCATATATACACTTTTGTTATTGATTTTGACTATGGTGTGGCCTTAAGGATTACGATGTGAACACAACAGTGTTGGTATAAAACAATGCATCGTATCCATATTATGTCATATAGTATGATAATAAACCTATACCATGGGATACAGTGAAATCAAGTTATCGCCTTTGACAATAGTTTATCTTGTGCAGCTGTTCAAAAGAAGAGGCAAATATTGCCAACGCCACAGTAAACAAGCCTGTAGTTGACGACCCAGTGAGACCTGGCTTTGTCATAACAGCCGTTCCATCATTCTTTATTAACTCTCACACACCGTAGCCTGAACTGACTCTCCTCCCTTTAGGTCCTAATAACAATGTTTCCAGCAAACAACACTTTTCATCGCTGTCACAGTCTGCGAGTCCCTTTCCTTCCTCTGCGACCGCGGCCGCAGTCAGCCGTCCGGAACCCAGACCCAGTATATATTTATTGGAATGCGATGGCTCCTTTAACCTATTCCATTGATCGGTGAGTGTCTCCCATTAAGCCTGGAGGAGTGTGTCCATGGGGAGGGGGGGGGGGGGGGGGGGGGGGAGGCAGTCCCTCACTGCCAGCCTGGCGCTACGTAGGTGTCGCCCCCCCCCCCCCCAGGGGCCACAGGTCTGCACCAGCGCATCATTTAGGCCCCTGTTCACCCAGCCACCCTTATTTGCTGTAAATAGCAGCTCATTACCGCAGGGCAGACAAGTGGGGTGTCGTCACAGCTCGATGGCTGCATGCGTTCGGCCTGCCTGGGATTCTAGTGAAGGAGGGGTGAGGAGGGGATGGAGGGGGGGATGGAAGGGGTACCCAGTTTTAGTTTGAGGATTTAAAAACATTTTGTCACCCACTTCTGTTACACCCGCCCCCCCCCCCCCCCCCCCCCCCCCCCACACACACACACACACACACACACATCCCCTAGTCGGCAAATTACTTTTAGCACTGACATTTAGTTAGAGGCAAGACAGATGCGCTCGCAGTTTTCTTAAATCACCCCTAGTCCTGTACGGTGCAATTCATCCAGCTCAATTTTATACATCTTTAGAAGACTAATAGCATATAGCTACCCCATTTGTTCTGTGTGACATCAATACAAACATTTCTCTCTCACTTTCTCCCTCTCTCTGGAGCTCATTTGTATCCTGTATCTGACTGGAGCATGTCTCCCATGTTGCTGAATGGTGCTGTGATGTAGGCTTTGACACAGCCGACTAGAGACAAGGTGAGACTAAATGTTTCTGACTGGTTATGAACCGGATGCGATGTTGTATGCAGTGGAGGCTGGTGGAGGTAGAAATCGGAGGATGGCATTACAAGAATATGGCATGGAATGGAATGAAGATGTAATGGAATGCATGGAATGGAATAAAGATGTAATGTAATGCATGGAATGGAATAAGGAATGGTATCAAACACCATTGATACCATTCCTCATTCCATTCCATGCATTACAATGAGCCTGTCCTCAGATGTCTGCCTTCACCAGCGTCCCCTGGTTGTATGTGCAAAACCGTGTCTGAAGCCTAGAGTCTTCGATCAGGTATCAGACAAATGTTTTTGTACTAAGGAGGGGAATTGCAGGGGGTGCTTACACCTCCATAGCAAATCAGGGCCCCTGAATGGTAATATTAATGTGGGCACCCACTAAACTATAATCACATATGTTGGGCACCCACAAGAGTCAAGGCGTAATTCGAACCCTGTATGGTGGTGGCTGGAAGAGGGTGTGGTGGGCGTGGCAGGGATGGAGGGTGGGGGGCAGGGCAACACCTCTTGATTATACCTACCTGTACACCTGAAGGTCCCTTTTCAGTCTTTTGCAATTGCACAGGAAAATGGAATAACATATACAATTTTCATCACTAAAATAAAAAAGTGAAAGTTACTATCTTGTTCAATCTATAGTTTCCTATTTTCTCATCATTATTTCAAAGCCCAATAAAGCATTTTTGTAATAGCATGTAATAGTCTACTGGAAAACAAACTAATTATGTTGTATTGCGTCTTCGTTCGTTGTCAATATCAATAACAACATCATCATTGACTTCAGTGTGAGTTTTATACTGCGGAGCAGGGCGGAATATGATCTCTCTGACAACACCAGCTCCGGCTGTCACAAGACCTAAATTGTGCCCTGCGTGTCACATGACAGCTCGGGAACCTCCTGACTCCGCTTCAGTCGATTGTTTTCTCGCACGGTCGCGGATATTGTTGCTGAAGGAAGATGGCGGAGCCTGAGGATAGAGAGCCGCCACCGCTGTCCGCAGATGCTGAACAGACTGACTTCACAGAGCTTGAGGATGGAGAGGACCTTTTTGTCAGTACGACCAATACCCTAGAGGTAAGAGCGATGCGGTCGACTTGCCAAACGCAACACGGGGCGTGATGCTGTTCATTGATAGAACAGAAGCCAAGTTAGGAGTGCTGTCAAGCGACCTTCCTTATGTGAGCTGGATGCTGCTAGATGTATGATAATGTCATACTACGGGAATTGTAGAGTGTTTGGATTAAAGCTATGCAACTAAGCCGCAATTGCAGTTAATTATCATTGTGAATAGACATTTTTGGCAAGCTCACTGTCCTGATAGCCAAGTACGCAAACAGGGAGGTGGTCTATTCAAGGGGATCATGTCTGCGTCTGACCAACGCATAAATACTGAAACCTCGTTTGCTCTCTACGCATTTGACTGTTTTCCGGGTGTACAACGCATCAGGTGATTGCCACAGGTGTGGCACAGCTTTGGTCGTCCTATCCTGCAACTAGGAAGCGTATAGATGTGGGATTAACTCCAAATGAGAAATTGAGCTGCTCACAGGCCTATTTTATTTCAATGGGCCATTCATTGGTGTGTAATGCACCAGAAAACATTGCACTCATAGAATTTATTGTGCACAATGTTGAGGCAACTATTCTGTGTTGTCAGGTCCCAGCAGGCCATCAGTTGGAGTGTAGTTTAGGCTTACTTGTCCTGCTAGATGACAGTTGAGGCCCTCATAGGCCTAGTATGTTGGTGGCTTTGAACAAGCCCTGAACATCTGCATTTGTAATCACACTGATGTCCTTGTGATGTGTTCAGCTCGTGTCTTATGAGCAGCAAGCTTAATGATTCTACCATATCAATTCACTGCTTTCAGGTATGTTCAAGTGGGTGGATGTAGGCTGTAGCTGAGGGATCAAAGGCCTATTGACACAACTGGTCACTGCAGAGTTGCACACACAGTGGTGATTTCATCTCACACAACTTGTAAGGAGGAAAGCTCTGTTGTAGCATAACAGCCAGTTTCTGGAAAACAGCTGTTACTTTTTAGGAAGTGTCATCACTGGTCAAAGTAGTAGTTGACCCTTTCTGAAATGTAGCACCACAGTTCCTGGTGTGTCAAGCCAGTCAGTCATAGACATCCCTTGAGGAGTTGTGAAAAGAACGCCAAGTGTGTTTATTACAAGGCCAGTCCTTGAGAACATCATATAAACAGGTGAACGTCCTATAAACAAATGAACAATGACGAACGTACACATTAACTAAGCTGACCTCTCTGCACTTTATAAGAGGAGTGGACCATGGTTAAGTGCACTTTTTATTGACCTACCTCCCCTCTCTGTCAGTTGGTCTATCCTCGCCTCCCTGGACAGGAAGTGGCAGGATCCTGCTCCAAGTTAGTCAATAAAGTAAAAGGGACACATTTCAATTTCGCAATGAGACCTTTAGGCTAGGCTACTTGCTGTTCAAATCAAAACCAGGGACAGGCCTAGGCTGTGTTGAATCAATCTGTTTTCAATCTGAAGTCTTTGAAGGCCTAGGCTAACACGTGACTTGTATAGGCCTAGTAACTGTAGTTCAATTGAGGTTAGGCTCACTATAGTTGTTTCATTTGTCAGAGTTGAACTCAGATTGTGAAGTCAGCAGCAAACAGTCGTTGATACCAAAGGAGAGTTTCCTGTCTCTTCTTCTCCCATCCTGTGCTGAGTCGTGAGGGAGGAAACGTCCCATTATCACTCCTGCTTCCTCTCCTTTCCCCTTACCTCAACTCTTTTCTCTGTCTCTTCCTCAATTGGAAAAACCTCAGGGCTTGATAGTAACAAGGAGGTGGTTGTTGAGTTTAAACAAGTGAAAATCACACAGCTTTGTTTACCTTGACTGTGGGTCACAGACAGACAGTACCCGTATCACTTTGAGTTTCACTTCTTCTAATGGAGACAGTAGCAGCTTAGTGCTTTGGCTATTTTTTAGGTCACAAACACCCTGATTGAAGGTCTTTTGGCTGAAACGTTGGTATCTTTTTAGATAAACGTGAAGTAGCAAGAAAACCTGTGTGGTCGTGTTTTTTTCTTTTTAAACTTTTCTCGGTTTATTGAGTCAACATCATTGTACACATGTGGAACATATATATAGATTGTGATGTTATACATTTGTCAAGTTAAATTTTTGACCTACTGTACCACTAGGGCATATATCGACATTGTCAAGGAAGTTGTGAGTTCATGATTTCTTTCATACATGATTCATATCCCTATTATTGCAGTATCTTCTTACAGCTGCACAGCATATTTCACTGGAAGTTGACACAGTTTTCCTGCAGCTCAGATATCTGTGGTGTGATTGGGTCATCTGAGGACATGTGATGGAACCGTGATGCAATGGTTACTTATTGTCTACAGGCTGCCAAATTGTTTTCCACCATTGAAAATATTGTATTAGGCATTTAGGCATATACGTTAAATCTTACTTTGCTGTTCCCTGGTTTTGATTCATGTGTTTAACTGTACAGCCAATTAACAAGTCGTGATTTGAATTTATTTTTGGGGCTTTCTCTATTTACTGAAAATAAACATATTTATTGACTTGCTGTTGTTTGTTTGGTTTGCAGTCGGACCTTTCATCTCCAGAACCAGCCAGTATGCCTGCAGAGGACATCAGCACCAACTCCAACGGACCCAAGCAAACCGACATCCTATTGGACGATGACACAGAGGATCTGTTTGCAGGTATTAATCACTCAACCTGTGAATGTACCTGTTCAAACAGCTCTCCCAGCTGGATGGATGTGGCCCTGGTCCTTACAATGTTGTTGCATGGCCTTGTACCTTAATTGCATTGCAATGGAGTGAGGAGCAGTCTCTACTGTATTCAACTTATTAAATAACAAAAAACACTCAACTCAACTAGGCTAATATGCAGTTCTAATGGAATTCCTATAGTAAGAGTTTTACCTCACAGGTATAAGAGGTGTGTTGACCATTGGGTGTGTGTGTGTGTGTGTGTCCACAGAGGCCACAGAGGAGGTGTCTCTGGACAGTCCCGAACGGGAGCCCATCCTGTCGGACGGTCCCTCCCCCGCCATCACCCCGGTAACGCCCACCACCATGATCACGCCACGGCTCACCCTGGGCAACGCCGACATGTTCGACACGTCCATGGATGAGGTAACGCACGGACATGGACACACAGACACAGACCATGCGATTGCTTTCCAATATGGCTGAAACACAAAAGATTTAAGTCTCACATGTACTTTTCAACACAAGCGCATACACACACACACACACACAAACACACACAATGTTGTGTTATATTTCTCATCATAAACATTTGGTTCATGTTGTTGTGTTGCCATGCAGATTGAAGAGGAGGAGGTGGCTGACCTCTTTGACATGCATATATCAGTGTCCGATCCGGAGAAAGTTGGTGAGTTAAAACCAACATGTTAACAACCATTAGACTGTATACAGTCTCTTCTTTGGTTAGGAATTACTACAGTTTGTGAACTATGATGTTTAGATGTACCTTTGCTGACAGAAATATGCTGATGGTTCAAAAGCAAGGCTCTTGACCCACTGACTTCCCATTTCGGGCCCTTCCGTTTCAGAAGTATTATTCTGACTCAAGCCTGCTCCTCTAACACAGCTTGGCTTTGCAGTATTCCCTATGGGAAAGTATACCAGTTGAGGCTAGTGGACGTAGAAATCGGAGGACGGGTTAATTGTAACGCATGGAATGGAATAAGGAATGGTGTGTGTGATACCATTCCTCATTCCGTTCCATGCATTACAATGAGCCTGTCCTCCAATTTCTACCTCCACCAGCCTCTCCTGCTGTCTACAGAGTGGTCTGGTGAAGTGTAGGACTGTTACAGCGTACGTACCAGGTGGTCAGAGGCTTGCTAACAGGTCATCACAGGAGAGGCTGCTCCTTCTAAAATCAATAGACCTTTAGAAACAGGACCTGCTGTTAGGTTAGCTCTGAGCTGCTGCTGGGAGCAGAGATCTAGCTGCTGTATTCCCTGGTTACAAACTGTATACTGTATCTGTAGTGTTTGAACTACCGGTGTACAGTATATCTCAGATTAAGAGACACAGATTAAGTATTCCAGTATATCTGTCTGGGCCTGTTTTCCCAGACACAGATTAAGCCTAATCCTAGACTAAAAAGCGATGTTAAAGGAGATTATCTATTGAAAATGGGATGTAGTCCAGGACTAGGCTTAATCTTGTGTTCAGGAAACCAGCCCTCTGTGTTTTATTCATTGCAATTGTTTTATTTATTTTGCTGTGATGTCAATTGTCCGTAAACTCAGATGGTGCATTAATGTGAACAATGTCCTGCCCCACACAACCAGTTTAAAGTATAGCGAGCTGAGCTGTAGTTGTGGGGATTTTGGTTAACGTTTGCTTATTGTTATTTTTCTCTTTAAGGCGATGGAATGAATGCGTACATGGCCTACAAAGTAACAACAAAAGTAAGGAAAAGGCTGTTCCACGTTGTAAGAGTTTCAAAACAATTTGTTTTGCAAAAACACTTTCAAAGAAAGGTTTATCTGAAGCTGACAGGCAGACTCAAGGGAAATGTTGAATTTATTGCCTATTATGTGTTCTCATGCAACTGTCCTTGAAATTATGTGATTATACACTATAAATCTGAAGATGGTTACAGTTATTATCATTAGTGAGTTTTATTACAGTGCTAATAGAATTATAATACTGTGTGAGCCAGTAAATTAAAAGCTGTAGGACAGTTTTGGAATTAAAAAGTAATCCCCCACCCCTGCCTTCCTTCGATTGTTGATATTTTCTTCTCCTCTCCTCTGCTATTTTCTCCTTCTCATTTCCTCTCCTCCTTTATTCCCCTCTCCCTCTCTCCCAGACCTCCATGACGATCTTCAACAGGAATGAGTTCTCAGTGAAGAGGAGGTTCAGTGACTTCCTGGGTCTGCACAGCAAACTGGGCTCCAAGTACCTGCACATAGGCTACATAGTCCCGCCCGCCCCAGAGAAAAGCATTGTGGGTAGGTGAACACCTTCCGGATCGTGGCTCTAAAAGTTATGATTTACTAAAACAAAATCATATTTTTTTTATGACTTCAGTGAATCTCTTTTATGGTAGTGTCATGGTAGTATAGTATGGTAGTATATAGCCCACAATAGCTCCTTTGTAATATTTTGTACGACTGTAGTAGTGTCGTCAAGAATAGTAAAAAGGATAGTGGATAGCCATATTATCCGGTCTGCATTAGGAGTCAGTGTCGTGCAGGCAGTGAACAGGTTCTTCTGTGTGTGTGTGTCTCTGTCCCCAGGCATGACCAAGGTCAAAGTAGGGAAGGAGGATCTGTCGTCCGCAGAATTTGTGGAGAAGAGAAGATCCGCTTTGGAAAGGTACAGAAGTCGACCGCTGAAAATCAATATTAAAGATTAATTAGTTTTCATGATCATTATGACACGTACATGGATACATGTTGCACACGTCTGTTTGCAGCAGGCAGCGATTCCTCTGGTGCTCAGGCTTGTTAGATGGGGATCTTGTCAGACCAGGCAGCCCTCATGTCTTACATTAAACTTTTACCTGAAAATCCCCCTCAGTCTAAAGAGCATCCTTGTTCTGCTCTTTTGTGGCCGAAAGGTTAACCAGAAATATTAGGTAAATAATTATCACAGGTGCTCCTGGGCTGAGCTGCTGTCAACATCAACACACACACACACACACACACACACACACACACACACACACACACACACACACACACTCAGGTACACACACACACACACACACACACACACACATATTGAGACACACACACACACTGATGTTTTCCTCCAGAGCTTTGTCCTATATGCTATCTTATGGACAACGCTCTCTGACACGGCTGGTATTCAGCTTTAGCCTGACATCTGCAGCCTGCCTGCCTGCCTGCCTGCCTGCCTGCCTGCCTGCCTGCCTGCCTGCCTGCCTGCCTGCCTCTTGCTGGTTTTGCGCGTTCTGATGAAGGGAATAAAAATGAACGTTAAGTGAGCCGCGGCTGACATTTGTCTGCCCTTTTTATCAGCCGGTTGATTGACATGAAGGTCAGTGTTTACGAGAGCGCAGGATGTCAGCTCCGAGACCTCAGTGGGAAAAGAACTGGATCCTGATGGCTAACACTGTTCATTTACACTCTGACTAGTAACGCCGGGTTTAATGCAAACGCGTAACAGTAGTGCAGCTTTCCACATTTCATAACAACAAGAATGTGAATCACAAATCAGTTGTTTGGTATTGTTTTATTTATTTCCCCATAAACCCTTACTTCTGTATTGACTATGTCTTGGTGGTTATGATATACAGTATAATGATGGCTCTTCCTCAGGTCGCTGCTGTAAAAGAGAACATTTTTCTCAGTCAACTTACCTGGTAAAATAAGGGATAAATTAAATTAAAATAGAATATAAATTATTTGTTGTTCTCCACAGGTATCTGATGAGGACAGTGAAACACCCCATCCTGCTGAAGGACACTGATGTCATGCAGTTCCTGGAGAGTACAGAGGTACGGACACACACTCTCACCTACGTCTTTTAACCAATTCAAAATGGCTGAAATTTACTTAAGTTAATTTGAGTTAGGGCTGTCAGTCGATTAAAACAAAAAATGTGTTCATTAATATTTTCCTATTAGTTGATGAATCTACTAATTAATCTAATTTGGAAAATTCACCTAAAGTGGTGCTTAAGCAATGAGTGGGGAGTAAAATATACATTACAAATTAACAATGAAAAAAGTGTGGATAGCCCTTCCCATTCCCATGGATGAGGACAAGAGGGTGCGTATTGCTTGAATCGAGCTTCCTTGATAAAACTCTCTTGTGTACTCCATGTCACTCATTCTAGGTTTAACTTCTTGTTCTTGGTCTGATATATAGAAATCAGATTAATTTGGGGAAAAAAATTGTTGTCAACTAAAGCATTCATCGATTAATCTGTACAGCCCTAGTTAACATTTTCCTTAATTTCATTGTCCTTTATAAAAAAACACTCTGATGTTTATAAGTGATAACCATCTTCTTATAAATAGTTAGGTGGTATACCAATAACAGACATCGGGGTTGGGGTCAATTTGATGTAAAAAAAACTTATTTAGTTATTTAGGTTTATTGAGCAATAAGTAATTGCCCTATCTGCAGTCATTGAATTGTAATTTCACTTTACTTCCTGAATTGACTGAATAGAAATTCAACTGACCCCAACCCTAGACAGACATGTCAGTGGTGTGAAACTGCCTGGTCGTGTCACCGCTAACAAATCCATACGTTCCTACTTCCTCCCAAATAACGCTCTTCATCCCGGGGTAATGGAATGCAACGCTCCGACTCCAGGATAAATGGTCGGGAGGAATTGAAAGCTATTTTTGCTCCTTTTCTCGTCCCCCTCTGTTCGTTCCCCTGCTCCTTTTCCCTGGGAGAGTTTTCCCAGTGAAATGCATTAGATGAGATGCGGCAGCATTGAAATCTATGGGAGTGGAGAAAACCCCACACTGCCTCCCGGCGCGACGTTCCCTGCGGGATGGGGCCGGAGCGCCAGCCTGTTAACCGGTTTGTTTGCCCTTATTTGTCATTTTCTCCCAGCTGCCTCGCGCGGTTAGCACCCAGGCGCTGAGCGGAGCCGGAATATTGAGGATGGTAAACAAAGCGGCAGAAGCTGTCAACAAGATGACAATCAAGATGAATGAATCGGATGCGGTGAGGACTGATTTCTGGACTTGAATAATGAGACGAATTAATGAGCCTCTCAGCTTGAATCCTAAGGTTGTGTGGTACAGGAGAGGAGGGGGGAGGGAGGGAGGGAGGGAGGGAAGGAGAGGGAGGAGAGGGAGGAGGAGAGGAGATGGGGGAGGAAAGAGGGAGGAGAGGAAAGGAGAGGGGGGAAGGAGGGAAGAGGGGAGGAGAAGAAGGTAAAGGAGAGGGAGGGTGGAGGAAAGATAGAGGAGAGAAGGGAAGGGACACAGACAAGAGGCCTGGGAAGAAACGATAGCGATGTTGTTATTATTATTATTATTATTATTATTATTATTTTACACTTCATTGCAGTCTATTACATGTGTTTAGTATATAATATATCCAGCTAAAAGCATTTCATTGAAATGTTTGTCATATTAAAGCATTTTACTTATGGAGACCTAGTTTGCAAGGCCTGTTTTTCACCATAAGTAGGTTGAATGTAAAACAAAGCATGTAGCACATGTTTGATCAACATTGAGGCATTTCTTTACTTACTAATTAGTTATTATGTTCAATGTACAATCCTTTTGAAGTCTGTGGAAAAACACCATCTTCTGCTTGACTGTATTATTTTGAACTTCTGATTCAGCATGTGATGTGACTATGGTAGTATGTTTTTTTTGTCTTGTGAACTGTACCAATGGTTTGTTGTGACTGAGGTAGTATATGTTGCCTTGTGAACTGAACCAACAATGTATTGTGACTAAGGTATGTTTTGTGATGTAAATTGAACCAATGAAGTTCATATATTCTGTGTTCAGTGGTTTGAAGAGAAGCAGCAGCAGTTTGAGAACCTCGACCTGCAGCTGAGGAAGCTACATGCCAGTGTTGAGTCTCTGGTCTGCCATAGGAAAGGTAACAACAACTATACTCTATGTACTGTACCTGGGGAGGCTGGTGGAGGTAGAAATCGGAGGATAGCTCATTGTATGATTCCATTCCATATTCCGTTTTATGCATTACAATGAGCCCATCTTCCGATTTCTACTCCACTGATATACTATGCTATAATCTATATTGTGGGCAGTACAGCTGTGCTATCCAGTGTGGAGTCTCTGGTCTGACACTCCTTTGTAAATGAGTCCTGTCTCTGTACCCAGTGTACAATAGCATACTCTGTACTCTACACGCTACAATTGTGTGGGGTGTCTTGGGTGTATTGTCTGTAAGTAAAGTACGACTCACTCTCACACTCACTCTCTCCCCCCTCCCTCCCTCCCCCTTCCCCCAGAGCTGTCGGTGAACACGGCGTCCTTCGCCAAGTCGGCGGCCATGTTGGGGAACTCTGAGGACCACACGGCATTGTCGCGGGCGCTGTCCCAGCTGGCGGAGGTGGAGGAGAAGATCGACCAGCTGCACCAGGACCAGGCCTACGCCGACTTCTACCTGTTCTCCGAGCTGCTAGGGGACTACGTACGCCTCATCACCGCCGTCAAGGTTAGCCCCCCCGAACACGTGGCCTATTGGTGCTCTGATAGGACTGTGCTATCCCGCTGAGCTAAAGCTCAGGGCATTAGTTCGGAGGGCTAGAAAAAGTCATACGGTGTCAGGCAAGCAAGGGGATACCCAAACCAACTCTGTTACCCCCTTTATAAAGGCCTCATTTCATGCATTGCTTAACTTAAGTGTGGTTTCCAATGTAATAAAGCCACTTCCAATTCAAATCATTTGAACTGTGTGTTTAGCAGAGAACACATGTGCTAAGCCCATCCTAGTGTATGTTCCTATAGGGTGTTTCTGACCGCTAAGCCCATCCTAGTGTATGTTCCTATAGGGTGTTTCTGACCACTAAGCCCATCCTAGTGTATGTTCCTATAGGGTGTTTCTGACCACTAAGCCCATCCTAGTGTATGTTCCTATAGGGTGTTTCTGACCACTAAGCCCATGTATGTTCCTGTCCCCTAGCGTGTGTTTGACCACTAAGCCCATGTACGTTGTATGTTCCTCCAGGGTGTGTTTGACCACAGGATGAAGACCTGGTCCAAGTGGCAGGACACACAGCTTCTGCTGCAGAAGAAGAGAGAGGCGGAGGCCAAGCTGCTGTTTGCCAACAAGCCTGACAAGCTGCAGCAGGCCAAGGACGAGATCAAAGAGGTAGGAGGAGGGGGCGCCTCACAGACTGGACACAAACAGCGCTGGCTTACTAGACGGAAATTATTCCTGATTCTTGACTCAAATGCCTGGTGTATATTAGTTCAGGACTAGGCGTGATTCAGCGGAAGCTGGTGGAGGCAGAAATCGGAGGAGAGGCTCATTGTAATGCATGGAATGGATTACAATGCATTACAATGAGCCTGGCCTCTGATTTCTACCTCTATCAGCCTCCCCTGGTGTAATCCAGGTCTGGAAAACTGCCCCCAGAAGTTGAGATGAAGACAAGAATGTCACAAAATTACAAAGGTGGACATTAAAGTGACATTATTAAGTTGCGGTGTTAAACACTGTTATTCAGGAGAGGTTGTCTCGTAAATTGTTTCAACCTTCACTAAATTCAAAAGGACACTCACACATCTGAGCTGTCTTTGTTGCAGGCGCAAGGTAACAGTTGAATAACATGAAAGAAAAGAGAAACCTGCACACTGCTCCTGCTAGTATCACTGTTCTTTATATAAGCTCTACGTGTCTGCCTCAGAGGTCTGACGAAGGCCAAGATCGATATGTAAAGCTTAAATAAAGAGCAGTCATACTAGCAGGAGCGGTGTGTGGGTTTCTCTTTCCTTTCAACCTTGACTACATTCAAAGAGCACACCAAGGGCAGGGCAGCACTCAGAACATCAGCTGTATTTCATTTGACACACTAGACTAGATCAGAGTGTTCTATAACGAAGAGTGGCGCCAATGAAGGGGTCCATTTTCTATTGGCCGACGCCAAAAGGTTCCTTTACATCATACCAACGGAGCATGTTGCCAGGCAACTGATTGTTAGTCCACTAAAAATCAATTAGTCCAAGTGGGTAAATTAGGGAGTTTAACCAGGAAGTTATATAGAACTATTTGAAGATCATTGGCACCAGTCTTCTAATTTACCGGACTAGACTAGACTAGAGTTGTTGCACATTCTCATAACTAATCTCTAATTCATGTCCTCCAGGGGAGGCTGGTGGAGGTAGAAATCGGAGGATGGGCTCATTGTAATGAGTGGAATGGTATCAAACACACCAGCCTCTCCTGCACGAGAGTTGTTGCATGTTCTCATAACAAACCTCATTCATGTCCTCCTGACTGGGTGTTCAACTTGAAGGTGGAATGTTTTTATCGGTAGTCGCTCTCCTAGACGTAGCTTAGCAACCAAAGCATAGTCTGTGTATTGTTTTGCTAAAAAAATGTGTCTTTGTTGTTTTCTGGTGATCTCATCATTCAACTTGACCCTCTTTTTGGCGATTTGCTTTTTTGGAAAATGTATTATACTAATATTGTTAGATGCAATCATCATATTTTCCATTGCTTATAACAATGCCCTCACAACATGTCATTCACTAAAAGGTATTTCTTCATCAAACTGTCATTACAATAGCTTCATGAGAACACTCTTGAGTTACTCTTTCAGTAAACTCCCTCTCCCTCCCCCTCTCCTTCTGCCCTACCTCCCTACCTCCCTCCCTCCCTCCATCCCTCTCTCCTACTGTCCCTCTCTCTCCCTCCCTCCATCCCTCTCTCCTGCTGCCCCTCTCCCTTTCTCCCTACCTCCCTCTCTCCCTACCTCCCTCCCTCCCTCTCTCCTACTGTCCCTCTCTCTCCCTCCCTCCATCCCTCTCTCCTGCTGCCCCTCTCCCTTTCTCCCTACCTCCCTCTCTCCCTACCTCCCTCCCTCCCTCCCTCCCTCTCTCCTACTGTCCCTCTCTCTCCCTCCCTCCATCCCTCTCTCCTGCTGCCCCTCTCCCTTTCTCCCTACTGTATGTGTGTTCATTCATTTGCTGACATCATGAAGTAAAAAAAAAAAAAATCTACTTTTTTCCCTGATGAATTAGACACACAATTCAGACACAAGTTATTTAGTTTTCATGAAGCAGATCTAAGAAATACTTTGCTTAGAAAGTTTGATACTGAAATTTGACAAATGCTGGAACCATACTGCCCCCTCTGGTCAGTGATGAGTACTGCAGACAGCTTCCCACTATGATGGGTCATGGTAGTTTTTAAAATAAAATGTTTTATAACAATACCATGTTACTGGTGATATTCCTAGACAGAATATTCTTTAAGTTGAAAATGTACTTTTTCCACACATGGACATGACAGGGTTTAATTCCTGAAACCTCCGTAGCACTAAGATTATCTATCCATACGTTACCTACAATCTTAGTGCTACGAAGCTATTCTGGAACGTCACTGAAGACTGTGTTAGATGCTAGCTGCTTGGCTGTGTGCCTGGGCCCATTCACTCTGCCCTCCAGAGGAATCATACACCCCTCTCTAGCCCGCCGCCTGTGTTTTGGCTACAGTGACTTCATGTTTGGATTACTTTGAGCACAGAGCATTTCCAGCCTCTATAATTTCTGCATTTCCCTTTGCCATGCCCTCCAACCAGGAGATAGAGGAGGTAGGACCCTGAGCTACGCTTCTTTCTTTCTTTCTTTCTTTCTTCCCTTCATCATTCTGAGTTCTCTCTGTTGCATCACACAGCTGCACCCAGCCAAGTGCCTTGTCTGTGTCACATGGCTATGATGTTTGTCAAAAGAGCCTTTCACCATTGGAACCTACAGTATGATATCAATAGACAAATGAACGATTCAAATTAGCGATTCTTCGCTTTGGGATGGAAAATTATGATTTGGGTGAGAGTGAGAGTTGCACATATGATAGTGTTGAATATATATATATATATATATATATATATATATATATATATATATATATTATAAATATTTAAAAATTGATCTAAAGAAATTGAACCATTATACTGTGTCCATGTGAATCTAACTTACATATACAAGCACAAGATTGTTTGTATTTGTAAGAGTAAAAACTGTCTTGCCTTAATTTCCTAATTCAAACCATTGTTTTGTTTTTTTATTAATTAATTGCTTCACCATTTTAATATGCTAATTTATCATTATCCAGTGTACACTTTACCCCATTGGTCCTCTTGAGAATGTTAATATCTTCATTTCAATCTCAATTCATTTTCTCAGTTGTAACTGACTAGTATAGTCCTATTCATAGTACAGTAACTGACCAGTAACAGTATATTTACAGGTTACGTAGTACATACAGTAAGTTTAGTCCTGTAGTGTATAGGCATGTAGCAGGGGAGGCTGGTGGAGACGGAAATTGGAGGACGGGTTCATTGTAATGCATGGGACGAAATGAGGAATGGTATCAAACACGTGTGTTTGATACCATTCCTCATTCCTTTCCATGTATTACAATGAGCCTGTCCTCCGATTTCTACCTCCACCAGCCTCCACTGGCATGTAGTGTGTACTCGTTTGTAGGCAAAGAACTTCCCCTGAGAGAACTTGTCATTTTGTCTCTTCAGTTGGAGGCGAAAGTCCAGCAAGGAGAGAAAGACTTTGAGCAGATTTCAAAAAACATCCGGAAAGAACTGAGCAGATTTGAGGTATGTATAGTAGACAATGAAGTCAATGAAATGTCAGTAAGGTTGAAGAGGTTTTAGGAGTGGAGCCGCAATGACCATCAAACACCCTCAGTGTATTTCTATACAGTGCATTCGGAAAGTATTCAGACCCCTTAACTTTTTCCACATTTTGTTATGTTACAGCCTTATTCTAAAATGGATTTTATTTGTAATAAATTAGCAAGCATTTCTAAAAAACGGTTTTTGCTTTATCATTATGGGGTATTGTGTGTAGACTGATGAGGGGAAAAAATGAATTTTAATCCATTTTAGAATAAGGCTGTAACATAACAAAATGTGGAAAAAGTTAAGGGGTCTGAATACTTTCCTAATCCACTTATGTTTAAAGATTTTGCTGGTAAAGTGATTGAATCATAATCAAAGAATACCATGACAACAAAGCTATTTGGGGACAAACATAGCAAGTTTGTATTGTAAATATAGCCATTTTAGCAATTTTTAAGATAAGATATTTTTCTTTGATATTTGAGACGTGTGCTGGTAGAAATAACCTGGCAAACATAACCACTCATTAACAGCTGCAAATCGATTTTTTTAAATAAATCTTCTAACCTGCGCAGTTTTTCCACACTGTTTCTGGGATGATGGGGACACTAGTCAATTGTAATACTGTGGAATCAAGTTTGACAGCCAAATATGAACATTTCCATGTCAGTTTTGTGCGGTGAATGTTTGTTTGGGTGTGCGTCATGAGGAGGAGTAACATATGGGAGTGTTAAACTTCTGAAATAATTAGAAACAAATTATTTTCTTGTTATTCTGTCTAAGCTGTGTGGCTATGTTTCTCTGTTTACAGAAAGAGCGGGTGAAGGACTTCAAACTTGTCATTATCAAATACCTGGAGTCGCTGGTTCAGACACAACAACAGGTACGGTCAGCTAGGACAGCTCATCCGTGTTATGGACTCGTATTGTTATTAATGTGAGGAGGCCTGAGTGTCATTTTAGTTAAATAATTAGTGATTGATCTTACTTGCTGAAATATAGATTTATTGACTGGGAAATGTGCACTTTAATATCACAAAAATGTGTTAATGTGAATGTGTCAGTAGCATTGCCATGGCTCAAAGATCCATACTAAATCATTAATGATAACAGACGAAATTAATAATTAATTAATTAAGTCATTAATTCATTCAGTCATTCATTCATTCATTTATGACTGTCGTTTGTCCTTTGTACCACAGTTGATAAAATATTGGGAGGCGTTCTTACCAGAAGCCAAAGCTATCGCATAACGGACGTCCCACGTCGACCTGTACCCGCACCCCCCGTCCGTCCGCCGCCCCCCCCCCCACCCCACCCCCTCCTCCACCCACCTGCACCCCCAGTCTGATGATCACACTCTTCCTTTTGTTTACGTCCAAATCACACACCTTCGACAGGATGCACGCACGGAGGAGAAAACAAAATCAACTTTGACTTGCAAATGAAACCACTGTTAATTTCACCTGTTAGCTCACATTACATTTACATTTTTTTACAGTTAGCTCGCCTGGCTGCACCCCCCATCTGTTCTTCTGCCTTGTCAGCGTCTCACGAACGAGACACCCGTCCTTTTCTGGGGGTCACACTGCACTTGAACCCCTACGCTCTTCTTATGAAGTGTTATGCAGTGTCATGTACAGTAGCCTTTATAAACATTCATGGAGCCTCATAGTTGCAGACTCATACAGAGAATTATGAAACTTAAGGGTTTAAACGCAAAAGGCACAAATTGAGAATGTATAAAAGTTCCGGAGCCTCTTGCACCTCCTCCCTTTAGCATACTGTTTCATAAGGCTCTGACGCTATGATGCATCTCTACGGTCCTATGAATATGTCATAAGGCTTTATAACGCTTCATAAGGGTGTGCGTCATGTAAAGTGTCCCCCTCCTGTCTGTAGACATTTGCCCCCAGGACTGTGAGAAGGGACTAAGGCCATAATTCAGTCAATTGTCGATATGGCGTCTCCAGGATAACGCGAAAACATGATTCTTCTTGCGTGTCAACCCTGAATGTGTGGATTTATGTCCTCAACCATACCATGCCTACAGTGTCAAACTGAAACAATGTTACTGCATTTTTTTAAATTGAACATGCTCTCTTGCCTCACAATAGGAATCGTAGTTTTGAGTTATCCTGAATATTAGACTATCTGCACTGGGTTGAATTAGGGTCTTCGTCCCTGTTTCAATCAAACACTACTGCTCAGTCTTATTTTCCAGTATGATTTTTTGTATTGTTTATTTTGCCACCTGATTGCAATGATTGAAGATTTGAGTTTGATTGACTGACTGATTGATTTGTTTTATTGTCTCATTTTAATGCCTTCATGTCTAAATAGATTTTGTTTTTAACTGTAATCTTTTGTTTTGACTTTACATTCCTTTGCCGCAAACATTTGAGTACTTTAATTCTATAATAAAGGAATGTATCTCAGTATTGGGTTGCAATGTTTAGCTTTTTTTTGTCAGGTCTTATATCTGAGAGAGAGGGAGAGAACTGGGAGGGGGAGAGAGAGAAAAAGAAAGAGAAAGAGAGAGAGAGGGAGATGGATAGATGGAGAGAGAGAGGGTGAGAGTAGAGAATCTTTATCACTTGACCAACATACCATGGCTGTAATTGACTTATCAGCTACAGCATCAATTCACTATGTAAACCACATGATCTTAGCAGATTTCTCAGTGATCTCATTACATGTCCAGTTGTTCACATGACATATATAATGCTGAATAAAACACTTGTACTGTACCAGTAGAGGTAGAAATCAGAGGACAGGCTCATTGTAATGCATGGAATGGAATCAGGAATGGTATCAAACACACGTGAGGGGAGATTGGTGGAGGTAGAAATCGGAGGACGGGCTCATTGTAATGCATGGAATGGAATGAGGAATGGTATCAAACACGTTCCATTCCATGGAGCCCGTCCTCCGATTTCTACCTCCGCCAGCCTCCCCTGTACTAACCCTAACCAAACAAGCAGAGTGGCCAAGCCACAACTCGGTTCTTATTGGCCGACGTCAAAGGTCTCCTGAGATATCTCCAACGCGATTGGACGGCTTTGGAATCCAGCGACTCCTGAATCACCCTCACCTCTGACACGTCCTGTCAAGCGTTCACAACTCTGAATGCATATACATCTCCCGAACGCTGTCAAAAAGTCCACCGCGCAGCGCTTTGCATTGAGGCTGTCACCCTATTGACAAGCTGTCATATTTAGTCACTGCTTAGGTTCTGTCTGTGAAGAGGAAATTCATATCTGGGTCTTATTATGAGAGACAGGCAGTGTGTCCCCTCCGTGGGGCTTGGATGTGAGGGGACTGTGTCACTGCTGATAGCCCTCAACACAGCGCTTTAACAGGGAATCACCACGGCGAGTTTTATACTGTTCAAAAACAGGTGTTTCCAATAGAAACACATTTTGCTAGCCTTATATGGTAATGTGATATAAGGCAGGAGAGTCTTAGTCAAAAGGGACGAGCAGAGAGAAGCCTGTTGAGACAGAGGATACACTCAGGAAAAACTCCCGTTGTTCTCCTTGTTTTAACACATATATTTACTATTAAACTGTTTCAGTGTGATTTTATTGTAATTAAATCAAGGCCCCCCCCCCCCAACTTCTATATCTGGGTGAAATGTTTCCATCGATTGTAGATATATAATTATATCTACTATTAATAGAGTAGATATATAATTATTCATACATACAATGTCAATAACATTATTCAATTGTCCATCATTTGTGCGTGTAAATAGTGCATGTTTAGTTTCAAGTTTCATTGTAGCAGAGTCACTGTGATCTCCTGGATACGTATAGCATTAGATAAGCATATTCTGCCTCCTATAGGTCAAACCTTATCCTGACATCACAGGCTGTTCACCGCTGGTTTACAATAATGTAGGGACATTTATTATGACTCATCAATTACACAAAAAACAACCTGAGTGTCTCTCTATGTTTTCCCTGCGCTGTTTTAACACTCCCTCAGCAGCCGTGTGTGTGTGTGTGTGTGTGTGTGTGTGTGTGTGTGTGTATACACACTATAACACAAGAGTAAAAAAGAACAGAATGAACAAAAAGCTATAGAACAGATAAAAATGTTGTCTAGCGAAGACTTTATTTATCATATCCCCAAATAGCAGTGTTATGGTGTGTTGTGGTCAAAATACAGTGACCTTACTTGATCAAGTACACCCCCAGCCCGCAGATAAGGAAAGCTATATAATAGAGTTACACTGAAAGGAGTGTACTGTAATTATTTGTGCCCTGTCAAGAGAAGGCCTCTGGATCCCCTAGCGATTCAAATCTGAGGGCTCTACGTACAGGAGGAAACTAACCCTTGCCAACGTGAGACAAATATCACCCAGCTCCTGCGACATGGCTGAAATTGCACCAGTTTGTCATGCACACCCCTGCCAGCTCGACCAAAAAATATAATTTGCTTGCAAATGTCCTCTTCTCTTCTATCCTCCTCTCCTCCTCTCTTCTATCTTCCTTTCCTCCTCTCCTCCTCTCTTCTATCTTCCTCTTCTTTTCTTCTCCTCCACCAACCCTCGACTAGGTTGTTCTACTACGTCTGCGTGGTCAAACATTTGTCTTCTCACGGTCTCCATCAGTAAATAATTATCACTCTTGCTGTGTTTTATTTATCCACAAGATCAGGACGATATGGAACGTGATCTTGGAGAAAAATATACATTTCAAAGAATATGAATGTGCTGTTGTGTACCTATGCAAGATTGTAGATATTACATAATGTGTGATTTTTTTCCCACGGATTTCAATGTCATTCCTGTTGTGCAAAATGTGTGTTGGTTTAACCTGCCTGCCCATTGCATAGATGTTTCAATACCTTTTACATTCATAGTTGCACAGGCTGACAATACAGTACAGATTATTCAAAAGAGGTCTCAATAGGCATACCAAAAAGGGATATCAATTGTATAGTATATGTAAGAAATTGTAAACAATTATGCTGCAAATATTATTTGTTTGACCTTGAAAGTAGCATTACACTGTATATAAATAAAGACTATTACTACAGAAATGATAGTAAAAACATTGTTCGTCCTGACTTTGCACTCCGAAGCAGAGAGAATGTCTAGCTAGCTCCCCCAGCCAACTCAGTGATAGATTACACGATATCAGAGTTTCCTGATTTCGCAAATTTCTATGAAATCTGTCTTGAGTTCATGTAGTAAAAGATAAGAGGGTGGATGAAGTTCACACCCCAATAGTATTCATTTCTTTCTCTTATCTGTTGATACCACAGCTCCTTCTGAGCCCGCCGATGATCTTTTGCCTACTCATTTTGTGCCTCTATGAGAAATGACCCCCCCTGGTTCCCTGTGGCGGGGTGTTGGTGTGTTCAGTTCCAGGCGTAATTCCTCTGCTCAGTGAGCCAGTGGCCCTCTCCTCGCGGGGGTCGTAGGGGTCAGGAGAGATGAGCCCAGATAACCTCCACGGCCGTGATACTCACCGCTCCCTCTGTTCTGGGTGAATGCAGAAGATGTGTGATATTATCCATACGAGGGTGACTATGATATTATCCATATAGGTGACTATTAAACCAGGGTTCAATCTGCTCTTACAAATAAGAGGGTCAACGCTGGAACACTGTTTTGTGTGTAAGAGGGGCCACAGCGTTTACTGTATAAAGGAGTTCTGGTGTTTAGTTTGAGAGCGTCTGAACTTAGAGTCTCACCACTTAGGATGATACAGGGCTGGTTTCCCGGACATAGATTCAGCTTAGTCCTGGACCAAATAACATTTTCAATAGAAAATCTCCATGGAAGATGCATTTGGGCTAAACCTGAAGGAAATCGGCCCATTAAGTTAGGTACTGCCATACACCAGAAACTAGTGTGTTGCTGGAATTATCTCAATAGTAAAATAATGTAGAGCAGAGTACTCTTAGTCAAATAACAACAAAGTTATTAAGAGATTTAGAGATTTTTATCAATTATTTTAGGGTCGTCCATGTCTTCTCAACACACACACATTTCAATTGCCGTTCTGTTTGCGGAGGATTCTGTTTTAGGCAAATGTTACAGTTGATATATTTGAAATTTAGAAGCCTTGTTCATAAGCTAATTTGTTGAAACAATTAAGGCTCTCTCATTTCTGGAGCATTTGTTTTCATGATTACATGTCACCACTCAATTGCTTCAGACAGTAACGCCAACATGGCCATTCAGGGACCGACCACTAGATCTTCTTCAAAGCACTCCCTTGTTTTAAGATTCCTTAAAAAAAACATTGATTGTTCTAGCAAAATGACTTCCTGTCCGCTCCGTAATGATTATGCAGATAGCCCAACCTTTCCCTCTGACTGGTCCTCCCAGGGGGACCGGTGCCACTGTCACACAGGCACGTCCTTTCCTCTGGTGCTTACTTGGTCTTTTTATTAATTTGTCCATTTGTATCTATCCAACTCTCTTTTTTTTTTAAAGTAGATAGAGTGTTCCTCTTTTATGGGTCGCTCTGAGGGAAAGAAGGGGTTTTGGTAAGGGGGATGTTTTAGAAGGACACAAAGTGAATCCCAATATGACAGAGTGGTAAATGTGTTAGTAATGCACACCGCCTCCGCCTCCTTTCTGTGACACTCACTGTTGATATTATCATGATGATAACACGTCTAAGACGTCTGGAATATTGACAGCGCCCGTTTCACAATATCTCTACTTTTCTTTTTTCTTTTTTTTCTTTTTTTTTCGTACTCCTTCCTCTCTCCTTCAGACTGTTTTTCCTTTCATATCAAGTTTTTTCCGCCACTTGATTTTATTTGACAGAAAATATTCCTCAGCACCACAAATGCCACTGTGAATCTCAGTGACGGCAGACGTTATTGATCGGAGGCATTTGCATACATAAATCTATTGGCGATCTGACACTTGCCAATATTTCGCCACCCTGAGAGCAGTGGTGCTGACTCCTGCATGGTCACATTATCATTGGTGATGGGGCTTTTATGAACTCTGACAGTTTCTGCTCACTGTCTGCTTATGGCCTTAGTGGCAGTTAGCCTTCTGAGTAAACACTGTATGCTTCTCTGCTCTTTCCATTAAGATTAATTGTTCTACTAAGCTACATAGCGTAGATAGATCTTATCAGATACATAGTTTGTTGCTGTTGTAGTTGATGATGATATTTTGTATCTTTAATGAAACCTGACAGTTTTTCTTCACTGTCTGCTTAGAAAGCCTTGGCTTAGCACCAGTTAGCCTACTGTATATGCTTCTCTGCTCTTTTCATTAAGATGAATTGTTCTACTAAGCTACAGTGTAGAGAGATATTAGAAGATAGATTTAACTAGATCATCATGTTGTCGTTGATGATGATATTCTGTATCTTTTATGAACTCTGACAGTTTCTGCTCACTGTCTGCTTACAAGGCCTTAGCACCAGTTAGCCTACTGAGTAAACACTGTATGCTTCTCTGCTCTTTGCATTAAGATGAATTTTATTAAATACATAGATTGTTGTTGATGATGATATTTGTTCATGTTTTATGAACTCTGACAGTTGCTCTTCACAGTTCGTTTAGAAGGCCTTAGCTTAGCATCAATTAGCCTACTGTTGTTACTGTATGCTTCTCTGCTCTTTCCATTAAGATGAATTGTTCTATTAAGCTACGTAAAGTAGATAGATATTTGTAGATAGATGTTATTAGATACATAGATTATTGCTGTTGTTGTTGTTGATGATGATATTTGTTATCTTTTATCAACTCTTGACAGTTTCTCCTCACTGTGTCCGCTTCTCAGTGTACATATGCTTCTCTGCTCTTCCCATGAAGATGAATTGTTGTACTAAGCTACAGAGCTGATCTTTTAGATATTCGTAGATAGATTTCATTAGATACTTGGATTGTTGTTGTTGTTGGTGTTGTTGATAATGATATTTGTTCATCTTTTATGAATTCTGACAGTTTGTCCTCACTGTGGCCTCAGCAGCAGTTACAGTAGCCGACTACTGTATTAGTTTCTGCTTCTCTGCTCTCTGTATTGAAATGAAAAGCAAAACTATACAAGGCCGATCTATTATTAGATATATACAGTAGATTGTTGTTATTTTCCCTGTTTGTTGCAGATTGGAATTTAGGTTTAATGTTTTTTCAGGAACCATTTTTCCTAACGGATATCCGATAATCTGATATTACCTTTAAAAAGAGACTTGATTTGATTAATGCACTTTTATCAGTTTTGCTAACAACTTAAGCAGTAAAGAGAGAGAGATTACTGTGTCCCATTGTGACCGTGTGTCTCGTCCAACAGCCCCACAGCCTGCTGCTGCTGCTGCTGCTGCCTATTTTCTCTGTTCACTTTGGGGAAAAGGTCAGAATTGCAAAGGGAATTAATTTAATTGTGAGAGGGTGCAGCTGGCAGTGTCAAATGGCCCTGGCTGGACTTCTCCCCATTCCATTAACTGGCCGCGTTCCAATCCCTCGCCCCACAAATGCACCCTGACACCTACAGCGTTTAGTATGCAAGAGATTATGAATGGGAATCCTTAGCAGTTAATAGCTCTGATGTGCCAGAGGCCTGCTCCCATCAACACCTATACACACCAATCACACGGGTCTTTAAAATGATATAAACACAAGTGGCATGATATAATGAAGTTGTGTTCTTTAAAGCACTGTTGTGCAGGCAGGCGGGAGGTGGGTGGGGGGCAGGGGTGGGGGGGGGGGGGGGGGTGCGCGGGCGTAGCGTAATGTCTTCTTTGTAAGTGCCTCTCTCAGATATAACCTCATCTGCTCCCTTGAATAGTTTTACTCTGATCAATAAACAGTTTTCCGTGGCCTTTCTCTGCTGTCACTTGGCATTGAGTGATGCAAATTTATGTCAGAAACTAGCTTGACAGTTTTCCTTTTGCTACTTTGAAAATTACTAAAACTCAGCAATAAGTGCTGTGATGTGGCGGCCATTTCAGGAGGCTGTGTGGTTCCGAGAGGGACCTTTTCTGTCTCAAAGTTACTGGGCCCTTACCATGGCAGCAAAGGTAGCAGAATAAGTACTGTACGCTACATGAAATGATACAGCAACTGTCTGTCTCGTAAGCTTGTTTTGTTACAAACATCTGAACTTCAGTATCACGCTATTTCAAAGTACCAGTTGTTGTTTTGTCCCCAGCCCTCAGAGAACTGGGACCACCTAAACACCAGGGGCCAGTATTTAAAAACCTTTAATCTAGAACAGAATGATCCGGATCCTATCCACGATCAGATCTACAGTATCTGGTAGATTTTGATTTTGATTATTTAGTATAGGAGAAATCAGCCAAGTCGATCTGATCCTGGATAGCATTCTGATCTAGATTAAAAGTTTTGAAATACTGGGGACAGGCGGGTGTCCCGGACACAGATTAAGCCTATTGAAAATTGTATTTATTCCAGGACTAGGCTTAATCTGTGTCTGGAAAACCACCCCTAGGTAATCTTTTCCTATTTTATTCAACCACATGAAATACTAGAGACTCTTCAGAGGTTTCTGGTCCATTACAGTTGTGAAATACTGTATACAGTAGGCCTAGCGGTCATGCTAGCTAGTTCAGAGCTAGCTGCTACTGAACCATTGATTGTGGTCTATGGCAACTGTTCAATGACTAGACTAGAGTAGGGCTAACCCTAAACCAGTCACTGGAAATTCAGATTGTTTTCATATATTCTCCAGATATTGTTGTAGTGATTTCAGAAAATGGCAGTTGAACAGTATCTCTTAAACATAGCAATCTGTTGAGGCCAATGGGGATTTTCTTACATCAGTATTTTTCACATACAGTTGTAGTCTTTTGAACCATGAAAGTCATCATTTACTGCAATGCAGCTACTTCTCATTTTATCATTGATTGAAAAAGTATTTAGTTTTTTCATTTTTTATTTCGTTGTAGTGCAGTATCACACAAACTCAGAGTAACGTGGACTGATGCAGCCAGGAGATACAGAGGGAGTTGTGTTCAGTGGAGCTGTGTTCTATTGTGTTGTGTTCTCTCCGTACCACTTCTTTCCATCTTATTAAGATTTCAAAGATTCAAACAGTAGTTCAGTAATTGCTTTCTTGAATCTGCCTTTAATAATTACAGCTAGAAAAGCCATAGTGAAAATTAGAGCGGCAGAGTCTAATGGAAAACTAGATTTTTTCACTGAATTAGAGAGTGAGACGATCCATATATTGACAATCCATCAAGATGAGAGAGATCAGGAAAAGTGTTTTGGACTGTCCGAGGAGCGGAGGCAAACTGGTTCTGATGCAGCCTGGCATCTGGTCCACTGCAAGGCTTTCTGGGAAGGAGGAGGAGGAGAGGAACGCTCAAGGCAGATCAGACAGAAGAGGCATCAGTAGTGTGTGCGTGTGTGTTTGTGTGTGTGTGTGTGTGTGTGTGTGTGTGTGTGTGTGTGTGTGTGTGTGTGTGTGTGTGTGTGTGTGTGTGTGTGTGTGTGTGTGTGTGTGTGTGTGTGTGCGTGCATGCACGTGCACGTGCGCGTGCGTGTGTCTTGCATCGTTCAGCGAACCACTTCAAGGAACCAGGCTCATCTCATCCAGATTACAGAGCATTCAAGGGAGGAGGAGGGTGGATGGTGGGGGGAATGCTGTTAAAAGGCCACAGCGTTAACCTTTTGTTTGATGACTCTTCTGCTGGGAGCATCAATGAAAATGTAAATGTGATACTTAAAGGAACATTTCACCTATGGTGACATGACCATAACATAGGTCACCACAACATAACAAGTTACTGTTGAATAATTAAAGAGCCAGGAAATTGCACCCACAAAAAAGTGTGTGAAAATAAGAGAGAAAATTGCTGTTTATCAGAACAGGAAGTAATATGTCCGAATGATAACAAATTATACAATGCTTTGTGGCTCTTAGCCAGCTACGGAAACCCGTCTAGTCAATACAAGTACGTTAGTAAACACAAGTGATAGATAGCGTGGTGCTTATGGATGTAAACAAACTCTACAGTAGCTAATTAGTAAACGGTAAGCTCCCTAAAGCTCCTCCAAAATACGTCACTCGGGGTTAAATCCTCAAACTAGCTATACCTAGCTTTTGATCTACAGAACGCATTTGGAAGCTGTTTCCACAAGCCAACGTTCATAAGGTGATCTGGACAACAATTTTGAGGTTAAAAAACCCCCAAAAGTGGTGTCCCTTTAAGAAAGTGTATTTTTTGGCCTTTGATAATGAACTGAGTTGTTGTGAGATTTCTAATGGCAGGTCATGTGGTCTTGTCAACCTTGTGTTGTTTGCGCTTCCCAGGATCATTGGATCTGACTACTCCCAAAGCTTTACAATTCAATAGTTCAGCAAAAAACGTTGTCAATCAGTTGAAATGTAAATGGTAATTTAGGAGCCATTTTCTAGCTTTTTTCCTCATTCAAAATTCTAACCAGAATTTAGGACAAAGGAAAGAGAAAGGAAATGATAATCATATAACAAAGATGGACACAATGTATATTTAAGGAATGTATGAGCGTAATACATCATAGTCCCTGTCACTTTCTCTCTCTCTTCAAACTGTGTTTTTGTTTGGAAACCATCCATCATTTTCAGTTACGTGTTTTTTTCTGTCAGTGTCAGTGACAGGGTTGTAGACCAAACCCAGACAGCATATACAGTACACCCTCAAAATAAACATTCAGTCAAAAAATAAAGAACATGTTTTCAATACTAAAATATATTTCATTGCACAATTGAGGACATAGATCACTATAACTGTTTGCGTTTTTGCTACATCTTGTGTTTCAGCATTTCTAAAGAGAGACAGAGTGAGTCCAGGTACCTTCCTACCTTCACAGGTGAACGTCTGTTGTGAAACACCCGTACATCTGTTGACGCAAAGGTACAAATTACGTGATTATGATGTATCATGTATTAGAGAAAGTCTCTTTGTTCACTGGAAAAATCAATACAGAAGCTCCAAGAGCTGCTTCTTTTTCCCTTTTAAATGTCCAGGTAGGGCTGTAGAGGAAATGCTGATTCCACATTTAGACTGACGTTGATTCATACCATGGTGCTGTCCGGTTAGGCTGCTAACTTATACCTGAGGGTCCTTACCTGACATTTCATCTGCAACTTTGGGAAAGGTTAAGGGCTGAGAGGGGGGGGAGGGGGAGGGGGGGGGGGCTAGAGGGAGGGAGGAAGCAGGAAACCTTTACTAGTGGCTTATTTTTAGATCTGCAGGATGAGAGAATAAGAGAAGAGGAGGCCCGAGAAGAAAAAGAGTTTTAACTGGAGACGTCCTGCAGAGGATCTGATCATCTATAGAAGAAGAAATGATGTGAGGTTCTTTGTTTCTGTCTTGACAAGTAGAATACAACATCTGCATGGGTTTAGTACCCAGCCTGAGTCTTATTCAGTGCTTCAGCAGCTAGAGTGTCTGTAACAGAGCTAACAGTGACTAAATACACAATCAATATAACATGCCATTTCATGAAATATCTACACCCTTCACAAAGCTTCGCCATTTCATAAATACGCATTCCTGTTAGTGTAACGAACAGTACTCTCGAACATATTCGAGAGTATGAACTCAACCTCCATACACAGTCGGACTGCGACTGAGAGTGGACCCTATACCTTTCATGGCACCCCCACTCTCTGATGCTGACCTCTGACCCCTACAACCCCAGTGGCACTTGAGTGGCATGGAGGAGGGTCATAATGAGGCTGGCCTATGGGTCCGCCACTGACCTGCGTCCCTGAACAGACGCAGACCAGGGAGAGTACAACAACTACTTGGTGCAGGAGACCTCTCCTTGTTGTCTAATTGGCTAAGAAGTGCTGAGGACCATCCAGAATGCTGCACTTGTTCGTCAAAACTATGGGCTTGGTTTAGTTCCTTTATAATATTTGTCTGGGCATTTTCATGGCACAATTGTATCATTAGTGACTAGCATAGGTAAAAAAAAAAAGATTCTATCTTAAAGTCACATATACGTTTCTCTAATCTGTAAAGATTTCGGTGTAAATCTGCTTTTACCTGCTGCATCATGATGAGTTTTTTATCTGTTTTAATCCTTATATTCTGACAGATTTGTAGAACAGGTAGATAAAATGATGTTGTTTGGGGGAGTATCTTTCTGGATTAATGGCGGTCCATGTTTGTTGTTGTTGTTGTTTTGTCCACCATTCCTCCTTACACCTGGGGTTACTAATGAGCTCCACAGATCTGCTAGGGTGCTCTCCATCCAGGACAAACGATGGTGTGTGTGTATGTGTGCGTGCGTACGTGCGTGCATGTGTGTCTGTTCATGCGTGTGTGTGTGTGTGTGTGCGCGTGTGTGTGCGTGTGTGCCTGTGTGTGCGTGTCCATGCATGTGTGCGTGTGCGTGCGCACGTGCATGTGTATGTGCGTGCGTGCGTCCATGCATGTGTGTGTGTGTGTGTGTGTGTGTGTGTGTGTGTGTTTTCATGCATGTGTGTGTGTGCATCCATGAGTGTGTGTTCATGTGTGTGTGTGCGCGTCCATGAGTGGGTGTGTGTGTGTGTGTGTGTGTGTGCGTGTGCATCCATGAGTCTGTGTGTGTGCGTGTGTCCATGAGTGTGTGTGTGTGTGTGTGTGTGTGCGTGTGTCCATGAGTGTGTGTGTGTAGCTAGCCCCTTCCCCCAGTGTCTGGGCTATGAGGCTGGTGGTTGGTCTATATGTGGTTGGTCTACATGTGCACGGCGCCCCAGCCCGCGGCCGCGGGGTCGTCCATCACGTTCTGACGGGTCACCCTGTGAGTATTTATCTTGTAAGCAGCTTAGCCCTACTGGAAACTGGGCTTGTCTCCAGTTTGTCTTCATTCAGCTGCAGCCATTCTTAATGACTGTCACTGGTCACAAGCCGCGCTAGCACGCTAGCTACCTGTCCACACACCTCCGGACAGATAGATTGGGAGAAAATAGGAAAATTAACAAGACATTGTTAGAAATGCTATGAGAACCACACCAAATGTTGAGAAAGCCTTTAAGTTGCCTGTCTTTAATTGGCGTATTAGAAACCTGCCTTTCAGGACATGGGGTGCGTCCGAATCGTCTAAAGCGGCTTCCTCACCTTCCTCACCTTCCTCACCGACTTCTTTCCTTTTATCTGCACTTAAATGGAAAAAGGCTGGTAAACACATGGTAACATTCACCAAATCACTTTCCCTCCTTCTTTGTTGTCAGATCAATGCAGACAAAAAAGAGAGGAGACAAGGAGAGGAAGCCACTTTAATCTATTTGGACGCACCCCATGACACTATTTAGTGATAAGACCAGAGGGTCGTTATGCACATGCTCAGTAGGCGCTTGTGGTCCCGCTGTCTCTGCCTGCCTTTATGTAGATGTAGAAATGGCCAGAATCAGACTGGGGTTTCCCAGCTGTCAGGACAGTGAGGGGGGGTGTTATTGATCGGGGGTCTTGTGGGGGGCTGACCCCAGCGTTTGGTGGAGAACAAGACCATGACAGGAATGTGACGCACATTTTCCCTGAGTGATGGGACTGGGCTGATGGCCGTCACTGTCAAACACAACATCTAGGCTGTAGGCTCTGTCATATTAGTGTACTAGTCAGCTCAACATCTAGGCTGTAGGCTCTGTCATGTTAGTACACTAGTCTACACAACATCTAGGCTGTAGGCTCTGTCATGTTAGTACACTAGTCTACACAACATCTAGGCTGTAGGCTCTGTCATGTTAGTTCACTAGTCTACACAACATCCCTAAACTCCCTAGCACACAAGTCTACTCACTATCTAGGCTCTGTCATATTAGTGCCCTAGTCTACATCTACACTCTTTAGCACACTAGTCTACTCACCACCTATGCTCCCTAGCACACTTGTCAGCTCAACATCTAGACTCTGACATATTAGCACCCTAGTCAGTTGCACCCTAATTTCTAGGTCTGGAGAAAGAAAGTATAGACCTCTCAGACCCAGATTAAGCCCTAAATCCTGGGCTGAAGACCTTGTCAAATGGAGATCCTCCACCGAAAGTCCTTTCTTGTTCAGGAGTGGAGTAGGCCTACTGTAGGCTTGTTCTGTGTGTGTGTGTGTGTGTGTGTGTGTGTGTGTGTGTGTGTGTGTGTGTGTGTGTGTCTGTGTGTCTGTCTGCCGGTGTGTACATGTGTGCATGCATGCATGTGTGTGTATGGGTCTGTGTCTGTAGGCAGGCGTTGTGACTGCAGTAGTAAGACTACACATACACACATACACACACATACACACACACACACACACACACACACACACACACACACACACACACACACACACACACACACACACACACACTGAGAGACCAGAGAGGAACACACAGTTTTTCTTCTTCATTAGTCCCGGTGAGAAGGAGTGTTAAATAATATTAATGACTGGGGTAGTCATTACTTACCTCCGTTTGGGCCAGCTCAATTGATTTTATCGATCAGAGGGGGATGTGGTGCGGTACAGAAGATTATTCTGCCTGATATTATCACAGACTTAAATAAGTTGATTAGCGCACACACTATCTTTAAATAGATCTAGATGATGATGTTGATTGGAACAAGCAGAGGAACATCCATCTTTTTGAACTGCTAATAACTGAAATCCATCACTGTTTCTATCAGGAGGGCTCTCTCCCTTTCTCTCCCTCTCTCCCTTTCTCTCCCTCTCTCTCTCTCTCTCCTCCCCCATCTCTCTCTCTCTCTCTCTCTCTCTCTCTCTCCCTCCCCATCTCTTTCTCTCTCTCTCTCTCCATAGCTTTTGGGGAATGGGCCTGGGTATGTAGGGCATAGACTAGTGCACTGTTATCTGTCAGTGAGCCTGGGTCTGTGAAACTATTTGCCCTCGTCCCTCCACATAAAAAGTGAATCTAACTTGTTTTGACCAACTTGTAGGCCTAGGTTTGGGACATTTAATTTCCCAAGACAGAAAATACTAAGAAAGAAAGAAAGAAAGAAAGAAAGAAAGAAAGAAAGAAAGAAAGAAAGAAAGAACAACATCAGTCTCATCATTCCATCAACAAGATATTCAATTGATTTTCCGGGGGCAACCACCACAAGGCCATTTCTGACTAGTATTGCCCGACACTGGTATTGACCTGGTGGGTCAGTGAACCAGAAGACTCTTTGTTGTGAACCAAGGGTGGTTCCCGCTGCCAAGCCAAGTGTGAACAGAGCACCCCAGCCCTAGCTAATTAAACTCTTTGTTACTCGCAGCAATTAATGTAATTTTCTCCTGCTTTTTTTTTCCTTCCAACATCCCAGATCTAACATCCAGGCCCTGCTTGATTAAATATGCACTTGTTGATTTTCAGCGATGGTTGCTAGGGGTGATGTTATTAGCAGGGTAAAGCGCCTGGCAGTTGGACGTTAACTCTCTGCAGAGCGCTCTAGCAGTAGCCAGTGCGGCCGTTCGTCCAGGCAAGGCCATTTACTCCCACACCGAGCCTAATTACTCTCCCTCTCCCTGCCTGCCACAGGTACGGGCCGCTCTGATCTCCTCCACAGTGGCCGCAGAACAACAACAGCCCCAGGAAAAGATTAATTGTTTGCTTTGTTTTGTCTCCCGAGGGAACCGGGTCACTTAATAAAGAAAAATAATTCCTTCTTCTCCTTGATTTGGTGGTTTGTTTTCTGGAATGATCCGAGAGTGCAGACAAGTAGCGTGGAGGGGAGGGAGGGAGGGGACGGGAGGGAGGGAGGGGACGGGACGGAGGGGAGGAAAGCTCTGATCTTGTTAACAGTTTTACCCCTGCTACCTCCCCTTCCCCCTCCCCCCTCCCCTTCTCCTCCCCTTCCCTACCCTCCCGGCCGGCGAAATACACCGAAAACAAATCTAGTAAATAAAGGCGGTTGAATTGATGAGGGTTGCAGTCCATTGTTGGGTGAGAGTTGCATCATCATTTGCGGTGGGGCCTATTTCCTCTTGATCCTCATTAAAGACACCAAATTAAACCACCTGCCGCCCGATGGTTCTTAATTTGTAAAGCAAGCAGAATCACGGAGGCAGTCGAATGGATGTGCAATTAGCCGGCGTGAGGCTAATTGACCCTCTCCGTGTGAGTGCTAACTGCTGAGGAAACACATCACAAAGTGGGGACACGGTAATGGCAGCCGGTCAGGACAAAGCTACGGTTACAGACCGTCAATAGAACATAAGCATGTATGCAAATCACCCTGCCCTGTGGAAACTGTCACACCAGACGCTGTGGTGTAGCCTGTCACAGAAGACACCTTGGTGGGAGAGGAGGCACAGGCACGGTAGGCCTATAGCCCAGGAAGGACAAGGTCTATTCACCAGGGGAGGCTGGTGGAGGTAGAAATCGGAGGACCATTCCTCATTCCATTCCTCATTCCACGTGATTTGCTTAGTCACTTTTGAGTTTAAAGGCAGACTCTGGGATAGGATAGAATAGAAAAAAGAATAGAAAAAATGCGGGCGACGCTACCAGAGAGAAAAACTGTGACATCCAAGAAACAGAGGAGACGTTAAACTCGGGAACGCATATCGCAACTGTGCGCATGTGCCGACGTCTAACGAGTGCCAATCGTTCCTTACTCCAAATATCTTTGGTAAAAGTTGCTGTGACTGCCTTTAAAACAGCTTTCGGCCTATTCTGCAGGACTACTTTCAGCATTTGAAATACAGGCATGTTTAGTTTGGTTTATATTTGAGGGCCATGGTTACAGGATGAATGTGAATATTATGGACAAGATGAGGTTACATTAATATCAATAGGCCCTCTACATAGTTATCTCTAAACAGTTTTCTTTATCACCTTTAAGTTTCTTCTGGGCTATTTTATGTTAAGGGAATTCTTTAAGGTATTTCCAAAATGACTGGAAAAGTGTTTAAATGTAAATATGAGCCTAGAACTTGCATTACAATGTTGTCAAATTAAGTTGCCCAACTGACATTTCCCACTGCCCACCCAAGTATACTGTAGCAGGCAAGAAACACCCTGGGAAACAGGTTGTAGGCTGTTTAATAAAAACACCTCTGATAGGACTGGTATTCTGCGCAAATTATACTTTAAAAGACACAGATATGGTATAGGCTATGTGTTATATTGAATGTCCGATATCTTTTAGCTGTATTGGTAGCAAATGCAGCCATAATTCAACTTTCTGTAACGTGTAAGCTCAATACTCCAGTGTGGCTGGTTTTCTGTTGGACGATCAAACAAGATTGATGCTATGCTGTGTGGTCTATGACAGGGTAATGTGTTGTAGCATAGCTAGTTGGGCTTTATTAGCAGAAATGTGTTATTTTTCCTCCGCTGAGCCGAGAGCTAAGTGTGGATGGGCAGTGATAAATGCAGTCTTACACTGTTGATCCGATTCATTTGTCAACAGCATGGAAGAGGTTAATCAGTATTCTCTAGCCAGGTTAGAGTGGGTCTCTCTCTCTCCTCTCTCCTCAGTAATTGTGCCTCTCCGCGCCCCCCATCAACCCGGGCCTCAGCGGCCAGGACAGGGGAGCAGGGCCTCTCCGCAGCTCAGCCACTATCAATTACCTCTGATTGCACTGAGATTATATTTCTCTAACTGCACGAAATACTGAGGAAAAATGATAATAATAGTAAACAAAACACTAATGTTGTCAGCTCTCTGTCTCGCAATTCATACAAAGAGAGTATTTCATACATGGAGCCAAATGACCATGAGAGAAAGAGAGAGAAAAAAATCAATTGGAATTCATATTTCATAAGGCCATAATTGCTTTGGAAAGTATGCGATGGTCATTTGTTTTTGAGGACCCACACAGCAGTTTCTTGATGACAGTGCCTTGGTATAGAAAGCCTGATGTTATTGATTCCATCTACTCCATTCTGCCGACCCTAATCCCCCCTGAAACCCCCCACACCACCCCCCATGACCTAACGCCTTTCATTTTTTACAGCCTATCGCCGCTGGAAATAAGGGTTTTGTTGTCAAGACAATTGCATGTTTTTTTTTGTCTTTTTACTTGACAACGTTCTATCATCTGTGAAGTTATCGATTTGCCAGTGTTTTAACCATCAAACTGGATCTATTTGAGTGACTCTGGTTTTTAAACAATTTCTCGGACAGGCGAGGAGGCGTCACAGCAATTGGATTGCTTTTAAAGACAGTATTTCAATTTGTCGACAGCTAGAGCTTCAAACGGCGCCGGCCCCCCTTTGAAGGAGAATCAGGCTTGTTTAAACCCCCGTGGTGGACAGAGTTGTCATCGCAGGGAGGGGGGCTGGAGAAAAGAAGAAAAAAAAAAAGAGCAGTCTTGCTTTTATAGATTGCTGTTAGGTCAACAAAACTTTGGCAGCATTGATTCACTTGACAGTGAATACAGCAGTACATTTATCACTAATGGCTGCGCTGTATAAAATCTAATAAGAGGAAGAGAATCCCCGGCGGAGCTGCAGCAGAATCTGTGTGGCCAGCGGAGCGTGTTGCTGCCGGGGAGGTGTGTGGGTCTCCCCCGGCGCCCGCGTTGTGGGTCAGACAGGCGAGATCACAGCGATGATGCCCCCAAACACACGCATCATCTCGTCACGCCGCTCACTCGCGACTAACACACATACATGCAGACGCATGGACGCATGGACGCACACACACACACACACACACACACACACACACACACGCACGCACGGACGGACATGCGCGCACACACACACACACACACACACACACACACACACACACATACACACACACACACACACACACACACACACACTTTAGTCCTAGTGGGAATAAAGTGGAGGCAGACAGCTAGCAGAACAGTTCCTGCCACTGCAGCCTGTGAGAGCAGCATGAAACGAGAGATAGAGAGAAGTTTGGAAAAATCCATTTCCAAAAAGACGGACCTCATTTTTCCTCTGTAATACTTGACCATCATCCACTCCCCTGCTCTTCTCCCGTAGAGAGAGTCTAGTACAGTATATGAAATCCAATACATCTCTCCTACCCTATCAGGGTCAAATCTCCTGCTTTGTTTACAGGTTAAACGTGTGTTAGGGAGCTGGCAGAAGCTTTGAAACATTTTGGACGGGAGAGTTGGGCATCATTTGCATCCTGGGGCTATAAAACAGCCCAGCGCCGTGTCAGAGTGCAGTGGTCGCGGCCATCGATTACACGTCACCTGGGTGTCAGGTTCACTCTTAGGATTCAATTTTTTTCCCCCCTCTCTCCGTTTTGCATATGGTATTGATCGGGCGTGGTAAACGAGCATCAAGTGCGCGGGCCAGAGGATGAATTGTTTACTCGCATAAAAATAACCTTTCAATAGAGGAAGATGCATGGAGCGGACCTCTGGTGGCATTCTGCTGCCCCAAGCACATGGCATTCAGCTGCTATTGATCTCAGACCTGCAGGGGTAGGGCAGGGTAGGGTAAGCTGGGGAGGGGGGTGGGGGGGGGGGTAGGGGGTAGGTCTGGTGGCATCTCCTCTCTCCCCTCCTCTCCCTTCCCCTCTTCTCCTCTCCTCTCCTCTTCCCTCCCCTCCCCTCATCTACCCTATCCTATCCTATCCTCTCTTCTCCTCTCTACTCTCCTCTCCCTCCATCCCTCTGCTCCTCTTCTCTCCTCTCCTATTCTCTCTCCTCTTCTCATCTCCCTCCCTCACCCCATCCCTCCTCTCCTCTCCCTGCGCTCCTGCCTTCACAGATAATTAGTTTCCGAGGGAGTGGAGAGAGCCAGGTCCATACAGCCTTCGGGTGCAGAGCTGGAACATTAGAGAGACAAATACTGCCGGAAAACTGCAGGAGCATCTTCCTCTACTATTCTCAATGTGGAGAGGCTGCAGAGCACTGCAGAGGTCCTGGCCTTTTCTTTTCATCCAGTTTGTTTTTGGTGTGCTTCAAGTGATTGTTTTTGTTAGTACCAAGCACCTTTGGAGAGCCAGAAAGACCTCATGTTTTATCAAAAGTAATGGAAGATTCTAGATATTAAATTCTGGCATTCATAACTTTTCTTATTACTTGGTTCTATGAAAGTGGGCCTGTGTAAGAGAACCTATGGGACAATTGTGCAGAAGATTAAATGTCAGAATTAAATGTTATTACTTTTGTTAATCTCCTCTCCCCTCTCCTCTCTCCTCGTCTCTTCCCCTCTCCTCTCCCCTCATCTCTCCTCCTCTCCTCTCCTCTCCCCTCGTCTCTCCTCCTCTCCTCTCCTCTCCCCTCATCTCTTCTCCACTACTCTCCTCTCCCCTTTTCTCCTCTCCTCTCCCCTTTTCTCCTCTCCTCTCCTCTCCTCTCCTCTCCTCTCCTCTCCTCTCCTCTCCTCTCCTCTCCCCTCATCTCTCCTCCTCTCCTCTCCTCTCCAGCCCCTTCAGGTAGCGAAGCTCATACAGCTACCTCCGTATCTCCTGATTTATTCAGCTGCTTTTCTTTTCTGGCTTCTGAGCCTTGCATCCGGCCTCATGATGAATGTGGCGTGATGCATAAATTTAACACAATGGCTCCCGCTCCTCTCCTCTCTGGCTGCTCATCCTCATGATTAAACATGGCTATGATCGCCCTCCTAACGGCTCTCATCCATCCTACAACACCACAACTCTGTCATGGCGCCTTTTTCTGCACTCCTTCCTTCTTCAGACACTTTTTTTTTCGTTTAACAGGAGGAGGAATATTTCAAATACATATATTTGTTTGTTCGCATTCATGTATGTGGGTGAGAGAGAGAGAGAGAGAGAGAGAGAGAGAGAGAGAGAGATCGTTTGTGTGTGTGTGTGTGTGTGTGTTTGTGTGTGTGTGAGAGAGAGAGTTTGTGTGTGTGAGAGAGAGTTTGTGTGTATGTGTGTGTGTGTGTGTGTGTGAGAGAGAGAGTTTGTGTATGTGTGTGTGTGTGTGTGTGTGTGTGTGTGTGAGAGAGAGAGAGTTTGTGTGTGTGTGTGTGTGTGTGTGTGTGTGTGTGTGTGTGTGTGTGTGTGCAAGAGGGAGAGAGAGAGGCTGTGGGTAGGTAGGATATTCTATTTGTTTAGGTTGGCAGCTGGCAGAGAGGCCTTATTAAAGGCCTAGTGTGATGTAAGGCTGCTGTGGAGAGAGGCTCCTATTCATTTCTAAATGGCTCCTGGGGGGGTGCCAGTGGACGGTGGCCCTGGAGTGTCTGCAGTCGGCTGTTTTGGCAGACAGTTGTTGTATACACTCATAATCTCAGAAGGTTAGCGTCCCCCCCCCCCCGTTCTCCCCCGTCCCCCGTCCCCCCCTCCCTCCCGAGATGTGAGCGCTCTCTTCAGTTACCGCGGTAATTGGCTGATGAGGAAGGCCCAAGTTGAGAGGGAGTGTCATCGTTCGATTTCCTGCGGATCCTAAGTGAGGATATGTCACCATTCCTGCCTGTTTCTGTGACACGGCTCCTCGCCGGCGGAACTCTGGGGAAATCATTAGGCTGTTTATACGTCTCCCCCGGCGACGGCGCTTCCCTCTGATATTCTCACAATGTTTTCCGCCGAGTGATGGTACCTCGCTGGGGTCAGGAGAGAGAGAACGAGAAGTCCCTTTTGTAAATGTGGGACCGTCTTCGTATGAGAGGAGGAGGAGGAGGAGAGGAAAGAGAGAAAAATCCAGACAATTGGAGAGGCGCCGTGGGAAGGGAGAGAGCTTGAGAGGACGATCAATGCAGTCCACCTGGTGTCCACCTCCCAATTTAAAGAGAAGGAACTGTAATGATTTTTCTGTATGTTCGGCCGTGTTTTGAGGCTGGACTGAAAGCTAATGGATGCAGGGGGCTAAAAAGTAAAAGAATAAAATTAGGTTTTAATTAGAAATGCATATAGTTAGTTAGTCCACATGCAAGACTCTTTAATACAGTGCGTTGTTCTAAACCACTTGAAATTATGTGTTTTCAGATCAATATCTGTTAAAGGGTTAGTTCAACTAAATTACAAATTTGCATCATCGCATGGATACCTAGGAAATAGTCTATATGGACACGGGGTCATTCACCCATGATGGAGGTTTGTTTCAAATTTGAATATCAATTCGAGCAAAACAATGGGGGTAGGTCCTGTAGGACCTCAGGCGGCCCCAAACTAACTCGATAATAGCCTTGGGATCCCCAGAATGGTGTCTTGTATCTTGAGGAATGAGAAACCCCTTATCCCCTAAAAAGTCTTATAGTCATTGTCCACCATGTTATAGCTTATATTTTATTGACCAACCTCTTTTCTCAGGAGAGCCCGGCTCACAGCTTGAACAACAAAGTACATTTACAATGACAAACAATGATAACAGCAATTAACACAATATAATCAATTAAAACACGTACTTTGCTCAGATGACAAATCCTTTATCAGGTCTTAAAGGGACCGATAGACACAAGAGAATTTAATTTGAGTACATTTTGAAGGTTGTTTAGTCCTCGAGCTACAGAAACTAAACGTTGATTTACCTCGTTCAGAAGCAACGCGTGGAACTTTACATTAGATACACTAATCAAAGGTACCATTAGACCAGGGGAGGCTGGTGGAGGTAGAAATCGGAGGGTGGGCTCATTGTATTGCATGAGATGGAATAAGGAATGGTATTGTGTGTTTCATACCATTCCTCAGTCCATCCCATGCATTACAATGAGCCCGTCCTCCAATTTCAACCTCCACCAGCCTCCACTGCAGTAGACCCACTCCTACTGTATCTCGGACACAGTGACCAATCATATTATCTGATAGGACTGCTGCCCGCTTAGCTGTCAGAAGTGTCAATATGCTAATACAGAGCCCTAATTGTAGCCTGGTGTCGTCTGAGAGAAGGCGCTAGCGATAATTGTAGCCTAGCAGAGAAGAAGCGGCAGTTGGTGATAATTGTCAGAGTATAACAGGGTTACACACTGTCATTACTGGGATGTCAATATGGCCGTCGCTGCTGAGGGGGGATGTGTAAATGATTTCACTGTCAGAAATCTGTAGAGGGGGACAGGAGACAAGCTCCTCGATAGCCCACTCTACATGAGTTTATTCACAGCCTGACAACGCAGCAGCGCTGGGAGACCCAGTCATACAGGGCCGTCTATGGGAATGATGTGTGTTATGAAATGAAAAGGGACCCGTGGAGGTAGAAATCGGAGGGCGGGCTCATTGTGATGCATGGAATGGAGTGATGGAATGGTATAAAATATGTGTGCGGATTTGATTCCATGCATTACAATTAGCCCGTCCTCTGATTTCCACCTCCACCAGCCTCCACTGCAAGGGAGTCTTAATTTTTTTATCCATCATTATCAACACAATGAAAAATACATACTGTAGTTAACCATTGATATTTTGTTTAATTAAAGTCATCCAAGAATATATTACATTGAGAGTGTTTTATTTAAAACTGACCAGCTGGAATAAAATACTATCAACTTTCATATACTATAATCAAACTATATAATTGCTCTTTATTTGATAAGTTCTACATCCCCATGTAAAGGGGAGTTTCCTGGCCCTGCATGGTTGCATCAGGCCCAGTTTAAGTTGAAGGTGCTTCCTGGTTTCTGCACCATGCTGATCTGTCTGTCTGCTCCTGACCTTTACAGCAGCCAACTGTCCCATCATTCTCTACTCTGAGGGTCCGCGGGGACCCCCCCACCCCCACCCTCTCTCCCTCCCCCCTCCATGCTGCCCAGTGTTGTTGGTAATGAAGCCTGTCATCCTTTCACATCCTCTACCCCAGCCTCTCCCTGACTGACTTCTCCCTCTCTCTCCCTCTCCTCACCCAGCTCTGCACTCACTGACTGGTCAGGGAGCCAACTTCACATCCATCCTCTTCCTCTTCCTCACTCTCTCATCTTCTCCCTCTCCCATCTTCTCCCTCTCCCATTCCCTCCCATCTTCCCCCTCCTCCTCTCCCAGTCCTGCCTAGACCTGCACTGCACTGTCTGGACACAGAACTCCAGCTTCCAGCTCCAATTGATCTTCTCAGACGTTCCCAACCTGCTCCAGTCTTGAGAAAACACAACAATAAAGGAAAGGAAAGTGAAGGAAAGCGTCTATAGCCCGGATATCGAACTTTTGGCCGTAGGACTTCGTCCATATTATTTGCCACGTGAGTTCTGACATTGACAATTCTGATTATTGTTGTGGTCGCATATATCCCCCCCTCTGCCGACGCGGAGGCAGCGTGTGAGACTATGCATGCTGTTATCGCAAGACTACATACCCAGCACCCCAGTGCATTCATTGCGATCTCCAGGGATTTTAACCATGTCACCCTGACAAAAACACTGGCAACGTTCTCCTAGTTTGTGAAGTGCCCCACTAGGGAGAGCAAAACACTGGGCCTGTTATATGCTAATGGAAAGCAGGTGCTAGCACACATGAGGCCCCTAGTCAAGACATCCTTGGACCCCCTGAAGTTTGCCTATCAGGCAGACATTGGTGTGGATGATGCCATCATCTACTTGCTACACAGAGCTCACTCCCATTTAGATAAGGCTGGCAGCACTGTGAGGGTCATGTTCTTTGACTTCTCCAGTGCATTTAACACCATACAGGATGCAGGTGGACTTCCCCATTGTTTCCTGGATTACGAACTACCTGACCAACAGGCCACAGTTCGGCTGCAGGGAAGTGTGTTGGACTGGGCGGTAAGCAGCACTGGCGCCCCCCCAAGGGACAGTTCTGGCTCCCTTCCTCTACTGAGTACAGAGGACTGGTGGACAGTTTTGTTGAGTGGTGTGAGCAGAACCACCAGCTACTCAACATCAACAAGACAAAGGAGATGGTGGTGGATTTTAGGAGGACTAGGGTCCCCCTGTCTCCTGTTTCCATCCAGGGAGAGGATCTGGGGGTGCACCTGGACAATAAACTGGACTGGACTGGTAACACAGATGTCCTGTACAAGAGGGGCCAGAGCCGGCTTTATTTCCTGAGGAGGCTCAGGTCCTTTGGCATGTGCAAGACTCTGCTGAACATGTTCTACATGTTCTACATGTTCAGTGGTGGCCAGCGCAGTGCTGTACACGTGGTATTCTGGGGGGCAGCATCAAGGAAGGTGACACCAAGAGGATGAAAAAGCTTATTAGGAAAGCTGGTTCTGTCCCCAGTGTCACGCTGGACACTGTAGAGGAGGTTGAGGACCAAACTCCTGGCCATCATGGACAATCCCTCTCATCCCCAGTGGCAGAGCAGAGAAGCTCCTTTAGCAACAGATTATTACAACAACGTTGCACTAAGGATTGCTATAGGAGATCTTTTTTGCCTGCTGCAATAAGATTGTACAACTCCTCTTCCGGCTGGCTCGATCGGAGTGATCAGATTTTTTTAATTCTATTATTCTATTGTCACTTTATTTTGTTGTTGTTGTTTGTGATGTGAGCTGCTGTAACGCCTATCTATCTATCTATCTATCTATCTATCTATCTATCTATCTATCTATCTATCTATCTATCTATCTATCTATCTCAGGACCATCATATTAGGAAAATATAAATGCTGCCCAATGTAGAAGGCAGATGGAGAGAGAGAGAGAGAGAGAAAGAGAGAGAGAGACAGAGAGAGAGCGAGCGAGAGAGAAAGAGAGAGAGAGAGAGAGCAAGCGAGCGAGAGAGAGAGAGAGAGAGTACTGTATATTTTTAGTGTTTTCTGTTGGTTTCGTGTCATTCTCATGGGAGTTCATGCCATGACCTTTGTGTTCAGGTTTGTTTTCCTCCTCAGACCCCCACAGCACCCCCCCCCCACCCTTCTCCACAACCCCCACCCTTCCCCGAACAATCCCACCCCCTCCACCCCCCTCAACATGGAGACACAAGTAGAAAAGAGAGAGTAAAACTAATCACTGTTCTCATCAGTCCCCGAGCCTGTCCACGTATCCAAATCACCTGTCCACAGAAACCTACCCCTCCATATTCACTTTACATGGCTGAGTCATGATACGTTAATAAATAAATAAACAAAACAACATCTGATTATATTTTGATGCATACAGTTATGGTGCGTTCCAGTGCTCCTCTGAAAAAAAAACTTAAAAAAAGAAATTGCACCCTATTGGTTAATTCGGTGACAGGAACTTGTTGCGTTACAGAGTATCACTCGACAGTGTAATAACAAGTGTTGTGAACTCATAGCAGTATAGATTCAGAAGTATTTCCTAGAAACATAAATCAGTGACAATACAAGAAACAACCATCACTTCCAGATATTATTGCAACAGCATTTTATTGTAGAAAATAAACTTGCTGCACTTTCATTCAGTGTTATTGCATTGCAAATAAGGATGTTATATAGTATCCGATATGTTTGTGTCCAGTACATCACAGACAGACAGTGTGTTTTGGGCACAGATATGCTACGAAAAATCTCATCATTAGATTTTGGGCAATCTCACTGACAGTGAAAAAGAAAATAATGCCTTTCTAACATATTTAATACAGTATGATGAGTAGGCTTCAAAACAGTTATTGACTGATAAAAACAACACTCGTTTTTGTTAGAAGAATATGTAGCTAGTTGTATCTTGCCTCCAGGGGGAAACATCATATAAAGAGGAATGCATTGAGTTTTTGTCTGTGCAATTGTGCAGTTATTGTTTTTGCAAAACTGATAGCACTTGCATGTGGTTCACCCCCACCAAATCTTGCAGATCAATCACCAAATGTGACACTTAAATTTTTTTTACATACTTTCCAAACAAATAAAGGAACCACATTTCAGTCTTTTCAGAAGCATTTGATAGCATAAAGCTGCTACAGTGTGTTAGCATTTGATAGCATAAAGCTGCTATGATAGCATTTGCTACATATGTGAAAATAGCTGTAAGTATTGCATACTTTTCTCTTGTTTTTTTACATACATCAACATGGTAAAAAAACAGTGGATTCAGATTATGAAAAAGTGCTCACTGAACAGTTAGTGCAAATGACCTATTGATCAATTTGGCAATCATAGGTTGATCATTTTGGCAATTGATGTAGGATAAGTAAGTTTTCTCTATGTGCAATGGTTTAAAGCATGTATAATCATCATTATAATCATCATCATCATCAAGTGTACCGTCTAATCATAACAACTTTGTATTCCCTTTGTTAGATAGTTAGTATATACCCACAGAGTCATGGATACGTTAATAAATAAATAAACAAAACAACAATCTGCATAATATTTTGCTACATAAAGTTATAGTGCGTTCAAGTGCTCCTCTGAAAGAAAAGAAAAAACATTCTGACTTCCATCCCCCGGAGAGCTCCCGAAATTGCACCCTACTGGTTAATTCAGTAAAACTGGGAGATCTTAAAGGAACACAAGTTTCCACACGGGACATTTCAGAGAGATTTCCTATTTCCGAGGAACACCTGAATGCAGCATTTGCACAGGTGTGACATCATCGTGACTCTACCAGCCCTCCACCTCCACTGTGAAGGGCTCTTTGACTGCTATCTTCCCACTGTTGACAATAACACACTCTGTATAGGGCAGGTTCCTGTCGTTGGTGTCCTGCAGCTCGATGGTGTGGACCACAGACTGAAAACACAATATTTGAATACGTATAAGTATATAAATAAGCAAAACAATACAATTTTACATTTTTACTACATTTTTACTCCAAAGTGTAACCTGTGTGTGTGTGTGTGTGTGTGTGTGTGTGTGTGTGTGTGTGTGTGTGTGTGTGTGTGTGTGTTTGTGTGCATGTGCGTGTGTGTGCGTGTGTGTGTATGTGTGTGTGCTCGTGTGTGTGTGTGTGTATGCGTGACCTACCATGCCCTCCAAGACCTTCCCGAACACCACATGTTTCCCGTCCAGCCAGGGCGCCCTGGCTGCGGTGATGAAGAACTGGGACCCGTTGGTGTCTGGGCCAGCGTTGGCCATGCTGACCCAGCCCACACCCAGGTGCTTCAGACTGAAGTTCTCATCTGCAAACGTGCTCCCGTAGATACTCCTACCTGAGGGGACGGAGGAGGGGACGTCATACAGGGGGGTTGAGGGGATGGAGATACAGAGTAACTACAGAGAGGGACAGTGTTAAAGCCTACCAGATATGCATGGTTTTTTAACCTGGTTTGTAGGCCTTTCTTATAAGGGTCAAAGACGGTCTAATCTTGTTCACCAGACACCTCCGCCTACAGGCAGTCACACACAGAACATGTAATTGTGTCATTTTTAGTCGTTTTGAGTCGTTCTGTGCACGAGTCGTTGAGTCGTTCTGTGTTTCTAAAGTAGACGAACTACCTCCTCAGGTGTAACTCTGTCTTACCTCCAGTTCCATCGCCGGCTGTGAAATCACCCCCTTGGATCATGAAGTCCTTGATCACACGGTGAAACTTACTGCCTTTGTAACCATAACCCTTCTGCAATAACAACAATATGGAAAATGGAAATGTCATCGCCTATATCAGCATTTCTTGCCAGACTCTAACCTTACCAGGTAAACCTTACTAGATACCCTGGTTGTAAGTCAGTGGGGACTGGCGGAGGTAGAAATCGGAGGACGGGCTCATTGTAATTCATGGGATACCATTCCTCATTCCATTCCATGCATTACAATGAGCCAGTCCTCCCCATTTTTCCATCCACTGGCCTCCACTGGACAACACTGAAATTGAATTGAAAATACACACAACATGCAGGTATGCCAGTGATGTGGCAGTGAGTTGACAGCCTGGTTTACAACCAGTAAACAGCCAGCCTACTGTACCTACCTCACCAGTAGCTAGAGCAACAAAGTTGTTCACAGTAAGAGGGACAACTTCCCCAAACAGCCCGATCACAATCCTGCCAACCTCATGGCCCGCCACTGTGATGTCAAAGAACACCTGGAGCAGGGAGATACACATGCGCACACACACACATGCACACACAGACACACACACAGACAGACACACACACACACACGTGCGCGCACACACACACACACACACACACACACACACACAAGCGTGCGCAGACACACACATGCACGCACGCATGCACACACACACAAATATCAGTTACTGTATAATTAGTAATAATTACAGTGACATAGATAAATACATTTCTATGTAATATTTGAATAATGTATGTTATCATTGTCATTTCAGCAATGTTTATATGTTATGCTTTCCTAAAGGCTGTATGACAGGATAGTTTTTTTTGTTTGTTTGTTTTTCTAACAGTATTCAATTGTAGGCCTATTTCACTGGAACGATTGCTGGCCTGGCCCTTAACCTACACATCAGCCCCTTGACCGTCATTAAAAGCGGATGATAAAGATCATCTCGTCAATAAAAAAAACATAATCCCCAGCCCCCCGTCTGAGTGTTCATTTAGGTAGGCTAATGATGTTTAACCACCGTAACACCGTGATACCGTAAAACGGTATTTAGGCTAATATTATAATAAGACGTTATAACGCAATGCGCTAATTCTCCTATATCACCCTTGGTCCCCGTAATGTGCGTTACTATGCATATTGCCCATCCAGCTGATCACACAGTCTTCCGCGATTTCCCCCTGGAGGCGAGTATGTCTGTGTGAGTATGTATATCCTGTGTGTGTGTGTGCATTGATCGTGAAAGAAGACGGCAGAATTAAAACCAACCTTTTCGGTCACTTTAGGTCCAACGCGTCCTCTCGAGCATCCGACATTTTCTGTTAAGGCAAGAGACAAGAAAACGAAAGCGGACAGTATCATTTGAGGCTCCATCGGTGCAGAAGAAGAGGCCCGTAAAAAATCTCAGCGTGTCAAAGCAGTTGTAGAGATCACAGAGAAAGCGATGTTTCCATCCTTCCTTCCCCGCATCACAAATCCCTCCTCCCGATTGGGCAGTGCCTCAATGTGGTCCAGCCTCCGCCACAGCATTCACTGAGAAATGGCGGAGAAGCGCAGATGCCTGTCTGGAGGTAGCCTGAAACATTCGACAGTACCTATATTCTGTGTAGCTTCCTTCACAGCATTCTTACAGTCTCTTCCCAAACATGAAACGAAGCTAAAGAAAATGGCATAACAATTATGGCTATTTGAGGACTACACTGTTTGGTGCAATGGCGCATACACACAGCATTATTGCCACTCAAGAATAATTAAGTTTGGTGTTATGCTGGAAACCCGCTATCTGCAATTGATTGAATATGGGTCTTGGTGTCTACGACAACTAGTGATGTCTAATGTATCATAAAGTACAATGGGAAGTCAATGGGACCACACAGGAGAGGTTGACACTGTTTTCTGTTACTAAATGTCTCTTTATAATATTCTAGGCTATAATTCATACCATATCGTCATGGTGGCATTGTCGTCTACCCATATATGCGTAGTCCTATTTTACTTATTGCATTCAATGCAGCTTTGCATATGTAGACCTACCACAATGATACACAGTTTAGAGAAACTAAACACACACACACACACACACACACACACACACACACACACACACACACACACACACACACACACACACACACACACACACACACACACACACACCACCACCACCACCAAGTAACTGTACAGCCTATGTAAGGTTGTGAATATGAGAGGATGGCAGTTCAGCAGTGTTCAGTGTTGGGATTCTCCTGTCTTTCGATCGGGCACTACTGCGCCCTCTGGCAACTCAGCAGTCATCACTATTGCACTGCCGTTCACACGAAGTCAGACTACAGGCAACACATCATGGTATTGGCTTTTTCTACTGCAACCGGGCTATAGCGAGGACTTATGCTCTCTTTGACAATATTGTCTTATACTTTTCTGTGCAAAATTACCAACAAATAAGGCGTTGATTATTTTCTTTATACAGTAGATATACATTTACAAGGAGAACAGTAGAAATAAGGACATGTCGTCTGTTTTTTGAGGATACTCAACTTAAAACGTATAGCGAGGAAAATAATCCGTACGTAAGTGGGTTAAATGTATTGGTGCAGTGTGTGAGTATAGACCATATAACTTCTTTCAACTCCGCTTAAATTCTAAGAGATGGATTCAGTCCAAAACTATCAACACAGAGGAATCCACAACCACAAATAAATACGTTTCTGTTATCAATTCGCTTGCTCCCTATCAGTTTCAAGCATCAAGAAAATGATACATCAGCCACACGACAAGTGCCAAAACTCATAGTCCATAGGCCTACACTGTCTTCAGTCATTCATTGCTGTCCACAGAGCTTGGTGTATCTTTTCTTACTCAATGCTATGTCGGCTATACACTACTAGATCAATACACGTTTAGAATATAGCCTCTACACATATGATAATTAAGCTGTCCTAAATATTAATAAGCTATTTATTACGCATTTCCCTGAACACTTAGTTGGATGCAAAATAAATTGAAGAAGAAGAATGGAAGGATTTGAATCAACCAATTCCCTTCTGAATATCCGTCTATATTAATGAATTATATACTCAGTAACCCGTGACCTCACAACCAGAATCAGGAGGCACAGGGGCCACGAGCAGAGGTTGTTGAATTCTTTATCGGACTCCTGTCAAACACGAGCGTCCATTTGTCTTGCGCCCATCAGGCGAATTAATTAACCAGAAATGTAAACGTTTTAATTGAATGTCAAACGGAATACACTATGTAAATGAAAGAGACACCAATTTAAGGCCTTTCAAATCCAGGTTAGCCTATATAAATACAGAAATCAACTCCTCTTGATATTTTCTTACAATCTGCCTCAATAATTAGGCCCAGGTTTTGTCGGAGAAAATGATGAATTTCGGCAGTTAATTTATTGATCCTGGCCGCTACTCCGATGTGCTTTACTTTAGAAGCCATTAATCAATGAATGAAAACACCGTTGCTCTGTTTTACGCTTTAGTTTAGAAACGATGTTGTAGCTTAATTGAAGTCCAATTATTAGGACAACAGCAAATTCATTCTGTAAAGATATTGAAGGATTATGTTAATAACACCGCAATTATTATTATTATGATAGATCTTATAATGATGATACAAATAATAACATCAACAATAACAATTATTATTATTATTATTACTATTGTTATAAATAACAATTAGCCTAATTACATTTACAATCTAACTGTGTTGTTTCGGTCATTTAATTGTAATGGGTTTATGAGTGGGTTCTGTGAGCTTTGGGTGGGTTATTAGTCCAATATTTGCTTGACGCACGTCGTAATAACTGATTCATACCGTATTCCCATGAGCGTTAAGTTGAAAGCCCTGATTATTGCAGTTGAAGTCGAGGTACTAGTGTGTACAAAGTCATGCAGGGGGTCCGAAACAGTTTTTTCGTGAGTATTTGGGGACATGGACCGTAATTCCCTCAAGGGAATTCCGTTTAACGTATCAGTAACGTTTGGTGAGCTGTGTTATTTTTCACATTCTTTTACGGTGAAATTGCGCTTTTGTAGACGAGAGTTCATTTTCAGACGATTATGTTGGTGTTTTTGTTCGTTATCAATCTGCAGAGGTCGCGAGATGACAAATGGCCTTGTCAAAAGGACGCCAGTCAAAACATTTTACCACCCCTCTGGAAGGAATTGTGTAAAATGCCCTGCATGTAGATATATAGACACTGTACAAACAGTTATAACTTTCTCAAGCGTATGAGAGAGGGTGGGAAACACTTGGACTGGATAACAAGTTAAAGTAACAATACTATGAGGTAGTTGACGTTATCTTGACGCGCACCTATTTGTTGAATTGAACTAGAAATTCCACGACACCAGCGACTAGGATATTCTGGTATATTTAACCTAAGTGGCCACCTTGAAGTCATAATCACACTCAACAAAAACTCATGCAACTCTGTTTGATCTCAAACGCATGTATTAAAGTATTTATTAATAGATTTTTCTTACTTATTCATCAAGGGATGTGGTTGAAAATCAATGTGGCATGAACCTCAGATCATAACACGCAGACAATGAGAGTTATATATTATGCAAATACAGTTGGTCATTAGTAGACTATTGGCCATTTGGTTAAAAAAACTGGCCCACTTTCAATTCTTCCAAGCCTAAAAAATCCCAGAATAGTTTTGGCAGAGACAGATGTGGCGATACAATTTTGGGCCAGTGTGAACTTCTCCGTCCCTAGTGTTTTATGCTGTCGTAAAACCCACGTGCCCTCTCTCTGATCCTGCGAGCGCTCAGAGAGGAGAGGGGGAACGAGAGAGGGAGGAGATGATATTGTACTTCAGACGTGGAGCTCGAAACGAACGCGGCGTATCCGAAGTCAATACTATTATGGTGTAGCAGTCTGGGAAATACTATTGGAATCACAGTCAAGGACCCGATCCACTTTTTTTTCGCGTGGACAGAGTAAGTACGTATTGCTGTATCGATGCTCCACTTGGAAATTCGTTGAAAAAAACATCGCTCGTAAACTCTGAAAAGTAGCGGTGGGTCCGTCATTGCCATAGCGCAAGGATGAGTAGCCTATAGCCTATAGTGATGGGAGGTTAACGGACCTGAAACTCTTATGAGGTTCACTACCATTAACATGTACGTTTACCCTATAGTTAAATCGCTATTGGTCACTGGTTAACTCTGTGTCCACTTGTCTTTTATTTTCAAACAACAATTACAAATGTTCCCCATCCGTGCGTAATGTCAGATTGTTTGGGACTTTAAAATCCAACTGCTTTAACTAATGTTAATCAGTCATATGATATGAGAATGAACTTATTGTATCACAAAGCAACAACAACATTTGAATGGTTAGGATGTGTCCTCTGTGTCTCCTGTATTTAGACAGTACACTAAGATACTGTTTCTTGTGTTTCCCAGCTCTGGTTTGAGATGTTAAAACCCGGTGACCCTAGCGGATCTGCTTTCCTCAAAGTGGACGCGACGTACATCCAGCACTGGCAGCAGCTGTTCCCCCAAAGCCAGCTGAAGAACGGAGCCGTTACGCAGCTGCCGCCGCCGGACAGGGTAGCCATCCCGGTGGAGAGCCTCCGTCAGCGGCCGAACTTCATCTCCTCTACGTCCTCCTCCGCGGCTCTAACGCCTTCCTCCACCTCTTCCTCGACGTCGTCTGTTTCCTCGTTGGCAGGTTTAACGCAACTGACTGTGCCGCAAATTGCACTTTTTGGACAAACTCTGTGCACCGACATCGTCTCGTCAGACAACACAAACCTCCAAACGAAAGAACTTTGTATTTCCTCCAGTTATAAGAATGACAAGGGGTCACGGTTTAAACTGACCTCGGAGGAGCTGGACTACTACCTCTACGGACAGCAGCGAATGGAGATTATACCGCTGAACAATCACACTGGAGACCACAACAACCGTATGTATGAATCCCCACAGCCTTGTTTCAGGAGGAAATACACATGCGCCTTATTACAAAAGGAATGTCATGTATTGATATCAAAAGAAGAACTGTTAAATGTTCGCCACATTAACTGTCACAGACATGTTGCAAAGAAAATGTTATTAGGCTGTGTTATACTATATAATATAATGATCACCTATTTACACTAAAACAGCATTTTCGGATAAAATGTGATTTATTGTCTCGATCCGGTGTTACCACTCAAAAGCAGATTTGGGGCCTAATGGACGAGGCTCTCTACAGCCTGTTAATAGAGGGTCCTCATGTGCAACAACTTCCGTTTTCATCCAGAAAGTTAGATTGAAGTCGCGCGTCTCAGAACTCTGACCCTCAGCAGGTGCGCCCGCGTGGAGCCTACACGGGGCATGGCCTCGCGACACATTCAAAATTATAGATAATTTAACATGAACCAGTCATGGTTCACTAAATACAATTTCCTAATTTCACACCAATTTATTTATTTACATTCATGATCATAATAGGCTATTAGATATTTCCATGTAAATGTTATCCTCTTTAACTACGTCCTTGGCATGGAGAACGGTGCGTAAAAGTAAAATGTCATATTAATTCAGGCTTCAGTTTAATTGATATGCATATCAATAATTGTGATTTCTAATTGATATGATATCAATCACAGTGTGGTTTTCAGAACCACGATGAGCTAGATCTTGTCGCGCAAATTATGATAAATAATAAATGTATGAATAGATAAATAACAAGTTATTAATATAATCTCCAAATTGGTTGTTTATAAGTGCCGTGTAGGTTTATAATAGTATCTTTTTTATTTTGCTGCATAGACTTCTTCAACCAGAGATTGTCTGAAGACTGTTAAATACCAATATCCCATAATTATAATTACCTAATCAACTTGAATTTCGACGTCAGATACAATAGTCCGCATTTTTCATCTGTCCTGCCGCGGGCCATTTAAAAAAAAAATTATTTACAGCATTTCATATCATCTGCTGCTTCGAGACTGGGCCTATACGTTAAAATGAGGAGAAGCGTCTGTATATTAAAGCGAAGTTTGAAAAGGTAGTGAGTGTTTATTTAAGGTGATAAAACGGCCCATCAGCAGTAATCTCCATCGATATGTGCCACACGGAGATGAGGGATGGGGGGACAAGCCACAATTAATTGCTGTATAGTTTTGTAGAAGAGAGTGGAGTGAGTGTGGATCACAGATCGATCTTCTCCATCGGCCGCTATTCATCATCCGAACATGCTATATGGAAGTCTCCGGGGGGGGCAGCGAGACTGCTTTATCTACGGTCCGTACTCTCTCCCCCATATTTCAAACCTATGTCGGTCATTTATAAAATAACTGAAGTGTGTGTTACACACATACCGCGAAACAGGAAAAATCTACTTCATAATTTGTGTAATTACGACAACCGGATAGCTGTGTATGTGTCCTAGCCAAGACATGGGTCAGTTAATGTACAATTAATATAGTCTACGTGTAATAAGTGGATTATTAAGAACCTGCGTTTCAAACTCAAATCCAAATCATTCAAAGCCTATTTTATAATCATTTATTCTCGTTTATTGTCATGAGATTATTTGACAGTTTAGACCATTATTTCAGGACACCAACACGGTATCTTGTCGATAGGCCTATTATTTCAAATTGTGTGTTTAACATCGTGTAACAATTAAATCCATTAAAATCTAATTAACACCGAATCTTCAGTATTTAGGACTGCTGCGCATTACTTAAGATCAATACAGTGGTAAACGGGTATAGTTTAGGTACACTGTGTTTGATCCAGACTGGTTTTCACCATAATGTATAAACGTTGAATCATTTGGACTAACAACTTTTTAAATTTCATATACGAAAAGTATGAATTAATTTCGCATTAATTTCGCACGATCTGAGCGTGTTTCCTGGTTATATATGTGTGAATGGACTATAACACTAAACTCTCGCAAGAATTAACAATTGAATTGTACATCTCTTTCAATTCCCTAAATAAGATCTCCGAGCTTTACAACAGCAACTTTTACGCAGCAAGACACACCACAGTCGAGAATAGTTGACAGATGTTGTTTCTTTATTAGAAACAGAATGTTTTCCTATACTTATGAAATGTCCAAACTCAATTATATTTAACATAATTATGTTGTATGATTATTCATTCAACATTACTCTACCCTCTAAATGAGCAATATAATCACATTATAATTCTATAACAAAAACAAAACAGAAATGTTAAATGAAAAAGATTGTCCAAATGTTTTGAATGGATGTCACAAAATACTTCTCTTGAGTGAGTGTTTGAAAACATGTGGACATCCACCCTGTCATAATATGTGTTCATACAGGTCATTTGGCATAATAGTTTAATCTCCTAGCCAGTGTCATTGTTTTACAGTATATTTGCATTAGTAAATGATCCACTTCAGCTTTAACTAATTTGTCAGCGTGTACTTCTTATGTGCAACAATAACTGCATGGATAACGCACCTGAGATAGTTTGAAAAACACAAAAGCAGTATCATGCAGCCTGTGTGGCCTTTCTTTTGTGATTTTCAATCAATAGCACCCTGTTTTCAAAGAGCAACGTCTCGTTTTTTACATTATTGCCAATGAAGCGCCTCTGCATTGTTTCACTACAGTACATCTGAGTTTGTATTGACCCCCCCACCCCTCTCCCTCCCCCCCTACCTCCCCCCTCACCCCCCCAGGGTGTGACATGTGTGCAGATAACCGTAACGGGGAGTGTCCCATGCACGGCCCCCTGCACTCCCTGCGTCGGCTGGTGGGCACCAGCAGCGCCACGGCGACCGCACCCCCCCCTGAGGTGCCTGATTGGCTGCGTGACCTGCCCCGCGAGGTCTGCCTCTGCACCAGCACCGTGCCCGGCCTCGGCTACGGCATCTGTGCCGCCCAGCGTATCCCACAAGGCACCTGGATCGGTCCGTTCCAGGGCGTCCCCCTCCTCCTGGAGAAGGTGCAGTCTGGAGTGGTCAGGAACACGCGGCACCTATGGGAGGTGAGTTCACCATGATGGTTACATTATAGTGCAGTCATATTTTATCTGTGAGAGGTGAGTTCACCATTATGATTGTATTACAGTACAGTCATATTTTACCGATGTTAGGTGAGTTTAACATGATGGGTACATTATATATGGTAACATTTTACCTGTGGGAGGTGAGTTAACCATAATGGTTATATTACAGTACGATCACATTTGACCATATACGCTGTGTTACTAATTACAAGTACTAACAAGTAATGCTATTAGACTACTCAATGTCACATAGTACTCAAACTGTACATAGGGTTAGGGGTGATAGTTAGGGTTATGACAAGGACTTTTGCTAACAGTACAGATTAGTAGGTTTCGGCTCAGTTCATGGGTTACAGTACATCTACTCTGTTCTGGCTGTAGAGTGTGATCCTACTGAGAGTGACCCGGTGTGTCTCAGTAACACCTGATATCATGATGAAACGGTATACAGTAGCTGCCATTCCAACTGTGAAGGACTACATTGATTGAAAGTGATTCCACATGTACACAGTTCAAGGAGAAATTCAATGTTGGCTACTGTATTTACCTACATTAGCATTTGCCGCTATGCTAATTGCCCGGGGTGGTCTTGGTGTGGCCGCTGAGAATGATAGATAACTCCCCTGTGGTCTGGGTGATAAAGGTCATGCTGTCCTCCGCTGACCAATGATCATTCACTGCCGTTAACCACATGAAACGACATTAGGGGGAGAGGGTTCCCAGCACGGGCCATGGCCGACATTATATGCACTATATCTGGCATAATAAATGCTGTTTAAATGAACAGACCCACATCTGATTTTGTTGTTTTACACACAATCTAGGAACTACAGAGCAATAATGTGTAATGTTTTTGATTGAATAGTTTTATCAGTTTGGCTCTTAAATTAACAGATTTTCATAGCTCATTTTGACCACATACTGTAAGAGATATAGTGTGTATTTAATATATTAAAATATAATTTCAAGCATATACTGAACCTTGGACATGGTGGTATATTTGCTTGAGACCAGTGTGTTATATTTGGGTATGTGTCTGTCGTGGCTTCTAGCCTACAGTCTGGCTGGTGTGTGTGTGTGTGTGTGTGTGTGTATGTGTGTGTGTGTCTGTGTGTGTGTAGACACTGTAGAGGTCCCATAGGTAGGGGTAGGGACCAGGACAGAACACAACACTATTACCGTGGTTATATATGTATTGTGTGACAGAGGTTTTAAACACTGGCTCTGCCAGGGAGGACTGTAAAAATTCCAACCGATTAAACAGAACGGAGGGTGGTGGGTGGTGGAGAGAAAAGTCAGGAGAGGGAATCCAATATTCCGATCCTCACCCTGGCTGGCATACAGGGGCCTTTCTCCTCTCCACCTAACTCAGGATGTGTTCAACTCTCCAATTATTATTGATACAGAGGAAAACAGGCAGCGATGTGTTCTCTGTAGTCACTTTCTAGAGAAGGCTGTGTTGTCTAGACTGCCCTATAGTGATCCAGGGTTTAACCACCTCCTGAAGGATGTCCAGGGTTTAACCACGTCCTGAAGGATGTCCAGGGTTTAACCACGTCCTGAGCCATGTCTGCTCAGAGTACTACTTGGTCAGAGTGGTCCTCTGTTCTGTGAAATGGAACAATGTGGATTCTTAAAATTATTATTCTGGAAGACAGCAGCAATCACTTGCAATCATGGCAGAGTTAATATTATAATTGATCATGGTTTATTTTTGAACTCACTATCATAGTTGTATCATAGCTATGAGGTTATGGTTACAGCTTGGTTTGATTTTCAGTCCAGAATATTCTATTCTATTATACACCGCTCATGGTCAAATGCAGCAGTTGGTCTGTGTAGTTCCATACAGAGTAGGTTGTTACCCAGGCCTACAGGAACCTCACACTCAGTTTGAGTTTATTGTTTTAATGGATGTTATGTGAAGTATTGCTTTTAAAAATACTTTGATTGAGAGGTCTGTCTAATAACAACAACAAGATCCTCGCCTATGTTTATTTGTCCAGTTTGTTTCAGTTATATTGAAAATTGACCTTGGCTATAGATTCTGGTGTTGACACATCATTGCGATCATTGTGTTTGATTCTCTTAAGAGACTCTGGAATGGAGTGATCTAATTTTACAGAGCAGTAACCGAATTTCCACGCAAGCTGTCAAGCTGTGTTCAACCCACGTTCTAAGAGCGTTCCCACAACATTCTCACAACATTCCCACAGCGTTCCCATGGCAATCCCACTGGTCATGTCCTGTGGTCTTGTGGTCAGACTATCCACTCCGCCGATGGAATGTTGAGGGTTCTACAATGTCCCATGTGTCAGACACAGAGCATTCAGGGACAGACGGTATCCTCTGATTGGTTCATATTTATGTAACTAATTCATGCAACAATAATAGTAGTCACATGACTGTCTTGAATACACGTTATCCAGATTTATGTTTTATATTGGTACGATATCTTTCAGACACTTCATGTTTATTATTAATATCGAGGAATTTTAATGCCATTGGATTTATGTGAAAACACTGAGCGCACCTCAATACACAGGAGAGAAGAAGCATTCATTTTTGGGGGGGGGGGTTACTAGGATTCATAGAGGTTGTTTAAGCCATAAATGTTTTCATCGTCGTTCTAGGAGTGGAAAGAATGTGAGGAATGTCAAGAAATGAAAATGACCTACTATATATGTAGTGTGAAATATCAGCCATAACAGTAGTCACTGTATATGTGGGAAACTGTCTACCGTATATATATGGTTATACAGTATGTGGAAAAGTTATAACAACAACTCTAAGAAATTAGAGTATATTCTCTTGTGGCACCTTGAGGGGCTCTGGTCGTGACTGTGCCCCCCTGTAACTGCTGCAGATAGGGCTACAGTGCTACACTGGTACATTATGACATCACACCCTCAGACTGCACCAGTGGGTGTTCTAGAATCCTGAGCAATAATAATAATATGGCGCCCAGGCCAAGGGCCAGCAAAATTATTTGTATTTAGCATGAGCCAGTGTGGATGTGACATGTTTAACATTGCTTCACTGGCTCAGAAAAGCTCCATCATTTGTCATTTAAGTTATTTTACGCTCCATTTCCTCCCTGATGCTAGACTCTGTGTTGTGTGAGAAAGCAGGTCTGAGACGGAACGGTTTCATTTCAAATGCATCAGGGTCGATTATGTAAACATTTGGGTTTTTTGAATGATAATTATTACCCCACTGATTTATGTCGTCGTTGTAAAAATGTGAGCGTTGAAAACCGGTTTTCGAGGAGTGAAAATTGAAACATTTTTAGTCTGCCTGTCAAACTGCAGACTGTTGCTCTTGGTCTGGTTGTTATGGGTTTTATGGTTTCCTATTAGAATACTTCTACAGCTTTCAATCGGCACATTCAAACATCTGTATACTTCAGCATGTCCTGTCTTGTAGATGGCTTGTGTTGTGCTTTGCTTTATTGCTGATATCAGTGTTTTAGTAAACTTTGAGTTTTATGGAAGATATAAACTTCTTGTTTGTTAGAGTTTTTAACTCATTACATCATCAGGCTTGTTATCATCATCATCATCATCATCATCATCATCATCATCATCTATATTTATTGGGGAGTAAGTTAAGCACAGTAAGGTGTTGATATTTGTTTGAGCAATTTGCAACTTCACTGTTTTCTAGATATCATCGATAAGAAAATGCAATGGTGTGTTTGCGTGAGTTATCTGACCAAATTAGCAGTAACAACTACTAGCCTGGGACAGTAATGATGAACAGTTGAGATATTCAATGCATATAGGCCTATTGCTAACTTATTTAAACAAACAACTGACCATAGTTCTTTCAACAGTATAGGTTTGTATGGGACTATTGTGATTGGTGTCCTTTGATGTGTTTTCGGCCAATGAGGCAGGAATAACAAGTAGGGGAGATGAAGAGAACAGATAACTGTTAAATTACTGAACTATCATTGATTAGCTGTAAAAGTGGCCCAACACCCATTGATTGTCTCTCAGCTCCAGTTTTTCACTTATTTTGGAGAAAGCCAGACAGTGGTGTATGGAGAGAGGATAGAGGAGAGGAGAGGAGAGGAGAGGAGAGGAGAAGAGAGGAGAGAGGAGAGAGGAGAGAGGAGATAAGGGAGGAGAGGAGAAAATAGAGAAGAGGAGAGGAGAGGAGAGAGGAGAGGAGAAAATAGAGAAGAGGAGAGGAGAGGAGAGGAGAGGAGAGAGGACAGCGGAGAGAAGGGAGGAAAGGAGAAAATAGAGAAGAGGAGAGGAGAGGAGAGGAGAGGAGAGGAGAGGAGAGGAGAGGGGAGGGGAGGGGAGAGGAGAGGAGAGAAAAGAGGAGAGGGGAGAGGAGAGGTAGAGCAGATCTGCTGCAGTAAGGAACTACAGTGGAGACAGTAATCCTAACATATTGGTATATACTGTATATATATATACACTTTATTAGGTACACCTGTTCAACTGCTCATTAACGCAAATATCTAATGGTATGGGGGATATATTCTTGGCACACTTTGGGCCCCTTAGTACCAATTGTTTAAACCATAGTTTAAACGCCACAGCCTACCTGAGTATTGTTGCTGACCATGTCCATCCCTTTATGACCACAGTGTACCCATCTTCTGATGGCTACTTCCAGCAGGATAACGCACCATGTCACAAAGCTCACATCATCTCAAACTCGCAACTCATGACAATGAGTTGACTGTACTCCAATGGCCTCCACAGTCACCAGATCTCAATCCAATAGAGCACCTTTGGGATGTGGTAGAACGGGAGATGCAGCCGACAAATCTGCAGCAATGATGCTATCATGTCAATATGGACCAAAATCTCTGAGGAAGGTTTCCCTCACCTTGTTGAATCTATGCCACAAAGAATTAAGGCAGTTTTTTTTTTTGTTTTTTTTATTATTATAATTTTTTATTTAACCTTTATTTATCCAGATTTACCTCCTAATCCTGACTGAGATGAATTGAGGATGCTTTAAGATTGTCTATTCAATTTCTCACCAGCAGGCATTTTCTCTGGCCGTGGACTCGGAGTTGACAGATCTGAAATGTCTCTGCCTGTATTCATCTGTCAGTTAATGACATTGACTGAGTTAAATCCTCTGTGGGACTTTCTGCCACTTCAGAAATTGTTGTATCAGTGTATCATAATCTACATTTAAAAGTGACTGAAAATTAATATCATTCAATGAAAGAAACAGTTTTTGATACACATTATAACACAATGAGTTCTTCTGTCACTAGATCTGGGTTCCAATAGTATTCTAAATCATTTCAAATACTTTGCTGCGCTTGATTGTGTTTGGCTAGCGCAAACAATCAAAATAAAATGCTCAAAATATTTGAAAAAAAAAAAAGTTGAATACCTTTTCGACCCTTGTCTGTTATTCCACTCACCTCCGTGTGTATTTTAATCCATCCTGTCACCATCTCCCTAACCTAACACATGGAGACGATCCCAGCACTTTATGGTGTTTTAACACCTCAAAGCAGATAGGCTGCAGCTGCATCAGTATCTGCATGCGATGCTCCCATCACACAGCGAGAGTTCATAACTGATCCACGTGGGCCATTTACATGCCAGGGTCTGTGGGACATGGCCGCTAAGTGGTTCTGCTGATAAGGAACCAGATGCCTTTCCCCAGAGTGTTCTACATGTGTGAGTGAGTGAGTGGTGCTGCTGACCCCTGGGGGCCGCGTCTCAATCCAGAAACCTTGTTCCCTTCCCTCTTATCATCTGCGCTCATTTCACACACTACGACTATGCCTTCACAGATCTGATAGGACTGGGTAGGTGTAAGCAACACGGTGATGACCAGTTGGAGCTGTAGCTTACACCTATCCAGTTGACTTAGAGATCTGTGAAGGGCCGTGGACGAGGGTAGATGAGAGGGAAGGTAACAACTCCCTGGAATAAAACCCTGCCTGTCGTGTCTGTGCTATCCTGAGCAGTGTGCCTGGGACTCCTGGCTTCCTCCTCTCTTCTCCACCTCTCCTCTCCTCTCCTCTCCTCTCCTCTCCTCTCCTCTCCTCTCCTCTCCTCTCCTCTCCTCTCCTCTCTCTGATGGCGGTGGAGTCTGATTTAGTTGCTGTAGTAAGGCCAGGAGGTCAAACGGCTGTCACGCAGGCCTCCTTGCTTTCACCCACCCCTCCCCCCACCACACACACACACACACACACACACACACACACACACACACACACACACACACACACACACACACACACACACACACACACACAAGCTAGCCATCGACACACAGCTGTTCAGGGAGGATTTACAGCCAGGACAGTGACAGCGCTCAATCAGTGTGCAGTAAACGCGGGCCTGGGGAGATTGAGCATTAAGTAAGGTAGTGACAGGACACTGGGAGTGGATCAATGGCTGAGAGGGGCACTGAAAACCCTAATCCTGTCTCTTATAACAGACCATAGAACTATAGAACCCTAATCCTGTCTCTCATAACAGACCGTAGAACTATAGAACCCTAATCCTAGAATTTAGAACACTAAGCCTGTCTCTTCATCTCTCATACCAGACTCGCTACATCTGAGAACCCTAATCCTGACCAAATTCAAATTCAAACAACCTTATTTTTTCCCTTGGGGCAATTCCTAACTCAATTCCAGACTCTAGAACTGAACTGTAGTCAATTTCTCTTACGCCTGGCACTTACAACTGTAACCCTGTCTCCCTAGACACTCTGGGTCTGGCTCTTATACCAGACCCAGGTACTAAAATCTGTTATTTTTTTCATTTCTGCAGTTGAGGTCCCTCCAGCATTTGAATTAAGGGCATACTTTAAAAAGTAAAAGAAAAGAGAAAAGTAAGAGAAGAGTAAAGTAAAAGATTTGAAACCAATGCAGGCATTTTTGTATTTGATTAATTCTGTTGTGATGTAATTATGTATGTTATTGTTGCATGCTTTTGAAATGACATAGGCTTTATTGACAAATGGGTGTGTGTAACAAAAGTGTGAGGCACTACGGTCTTATTTCATGGCCAGTCTTCCAAGTTTCCTTTTTTTAGTGCAACACAAGTCATTAACAGCAGCAACCCTACAATATAAACCCACACAACAACTCTCTCCCCTTCCAATACACCAGCAGCCACTGTACGGGACCATTAAAATGCTGTACACAGAGATTTATAAATTAGGCAATTTCCTTGATTATCGCAATCATTTACAAAATTGATTGGTTGAGTGAGCCATGGACAGATGTGAGCGGTGCTATTGACAGAGTTCACCTCCGTAATAAACAGAGCGCCACGCATAGCGTGAGATGTCATTACGCTGGAGGGGTGAGGGGTGGGGGAGGACGGGGGTTGTTGGGTGGGTGGGGGGGGGGGGGGGAGACACCACACAGGGGGAGACACCACAAGGTCACTTTTGCTGAGGGATTCATAATGGAGGAGCTGATGATGATGGGTTGACATGGAGAGCATGTGGAGGATGCTGCTGAAGGGCAGGGGAGGCTGGTGGAGGTAGAAATCTGGGGGTTTATTGTGATGCGTTTGATACCATTCTTTATTCCATTCCATGCATGAGGAGAGGAGAGGAGAGGAGAAGAGAGGAGAGGAGAGGGGAGGGGAGGAGAGGAGAGGAGAGGAGAGGGGAGGGGAGGGGAGAGGAGAGGAGAGGAGGGGAGGGTAGGGGAGAGGGTAGGGGAGGAAGGGGAGGAGAGGAGAGGAGAGGAGAGGAGAGGGGAGAGGAGAGGAGAGGAGAGGAGAGGAGAGGAGAGGAGAGGTGAGGTGAGGTGAGGTGAGGTGAGGAGAAGAGAAGGGGGCTGAGATGCTACCATATAAATCACCTTTATAGAGTGTTTACAGTCATTCTTACTTAGAAGGCCTGTTTCCAACCTGCCCCTGTGTGTAGATTACAGCACAATGATGGCTATCAATCTGAGAGGGGTTTCTGGAACGCTCTGTCGTATATCACTGTGGGAGGAGGGGGTCAGGGGATTCCCATGTGTGTCACAATGTGCCTTAGGTCTCACTTAATATGGTCTAGCATCATAGGGTCTACCTTTGTAAGGTCTAGCATCATAGGGTCTAGCTTCATAAGGTCTTGCTTCATAAGGTCTAGCTTTATAAGGACTAGCTTCATAAGGTATATAGCTTCATAAGGGCTGGCTTCGTAAGATCTAGCTTCATAAGGTCTCTAGCTTCATAAGGACTAACTTCAGAAGGTCTAGGTTTTTAAGGTCCAGCTTCATAGGCTCTATAGTTTCATAAGGTCTACAGTAGCTTCATAAGGTCTAGCTTCATAAGCACGAGCTTCATAAGGTCTAGCTTCATAAGTTCTAGCTTCATAAGGTCTAGCTTCATAAGTTCTAGCTTCATAAGGTCTAGCTTCATAAGGTCTAGCTTCATAAGGTCTAGCTTCATAAGTTCTAGCTTCATAAGGTCTAGCTTCATAAGTTCTAGCTTCATAAGGTCTAGCTTCATAAGGTCTCTAGCTTCAAGAGAATTCCTAAAGCTGTGATTGTGTGAGGTACGTGCGTGATGCAGAATGCGTTACGATATGTTCGGCCATGTGCTGTGTAAGATCAACTGACACACAAGAGCCTGTGTAAAAAGAGAAGGGTATACACTTATCCATAGACAGTCAAAGCTGTCATTTCTTACACTTTCCTGCAACATTGTTATGTTTTGAATCCAAGCACACAGAAAGCAAATGGGACAAGCGTTTTCCTACTGACAAGCATGTGTTTGTAATCGGACTAATGTAACAACTTAGAACAACATGACCTCGGCTGAGACACCGCAACCCTGATAGGCTAGCCGGCTGGGGGCCAGATCACTCCATCATACTCAGAAAGAGGAGAGAAAAACCATCCCCCTCATAAATATATGTGGACACTGCAGAAGGCAGAGAGACCAAAAAATATCAACATAAATATCAGAACTATAAACATCCCTTGCTGTTGACCAGCTGGAACAAAGGAAAGACGAAAAAAAGAAAAAAGGGAGGAGAAGAAAAAAAAACAGATTTAACAGCGAAAATATTTCTTGGAGATACAAAGACAGGAGGAGATTGTTTCTTTCTAGGTTGGGTGAGATGGGAGTTGGGGGAGGGGAGAGGGGTTTGAGGAGAGGGGTTTGAGGAGAGGGGAGAGGAGTTTGAGAAGAATGGTTTGGGGAGAGGATAGAGATAGAGATAGAGAGAGAGAGAGAGACAGACAGAGAGAGAAATAGAGAGAGACAGAGAGAGAGAGAGAGAGAGAGTCAGAGAGACAGAGAGAGAAATAGAGAGAGACAGAGAGAGATAGAGAGAGAGAGAGTGAGAGTCAGAGAGACAGAGAGAGAAATAGAGAGAGACAGAGAGAGATAGAGAGAGAGGGGCCCTGTCCTCAGCAGGGCGCCGTGGTAACGCTCCAGCATCAAAGTGTGTGGATCAGAGGAGTGGGCCCGGCAGCTCCCCAGGATGGGCCAGCAGGATGAATGGACTGTCAGGAGTTTTTCAACTGGACACATTTCTCGTCTGTGTGTCCTGTTTGTCCTGTTGGGCTTGGGCAGTGAAGGGTTCAGTGGCTTCAGCGGGGGTTTCAGCAGGCTGGCTCGGTCTGGATGGCTGTCTGGCTGTCTGGCTGGCTGTCTGGCTGGCCGGCTGGCTCTGATCACAAGCCAGGGGCTGATGAGGCCCTGCTTGGCTTCCCTGGGTCAGCGGCCAGGGGGATCTGCAGGAATACAGTAGAGATGTGTGCTTGGAAACGCTCCATTGGAATATAGACTGTATTGGTTGTTGTAATGCAATGTTTTTTAAGACACAGAATTGCCATGTTTTTTGGCACATTTTGAGGCACTAAATCCCTTACCTAGGTATTTGTTTAAATCTACGAATTCATTACATTATAGAATAGAGTTAAGATAGCAATTTGTGTTTTCAAGTGCTAACAATTTAGTCGAAATGATGCCTTCAATCCAACAATTTTACAAAGATTTTTGCATTTTCTATAATCATATTCACAATCATTCTCAACACCAAACTGTACTGTAACTATATAGCACTATACAATAATGTCTCATCTGGTCTTGTGAAGATGGATGTGGTGAGGTGGTCATTTAGATACAGCAGTAGTGGTAGTCGTGGTAACCCTGCCCTGCCCAGTCCTGCTGTAACAGAACACTCCAGTGTAAGCTGTGTCCACAACACTCTATCATACTGTCACTGCCTGAGGGGTTCACTAGAGAGGACATGAGGAGAGGCAAGGAGTGGAGGGGAGGAGAGGGGGAGAGGAGAGCAGGGGAGAGGAGATGAAGGGAGGGGAGGGGAGGAGAGGAGAGGAGAGGAGAGGAGAGAGGGATAAGGACAGGGACAGAGAGGAGGAGAGTAACGACAAACTAGATGTCAGAGGTTATGCTGGGGGTTACCAGGGTGATGAAATCTCATCCTTTCAGCTGGTGGCTATCCTGGTCGTCACGGTGACAAGGCTCGGATGTCTCTGTGCTCCGCTGCATGGTGGATACACACAGACAGATAAAGCTGTTTTACACTTCTGAAGGCCAGGCCGCTGTTGCAAGGCTGTTAGGGGGCCATGATCGCTGCTGCTGACAAACATGTCCTCCGTCCACCAGAAGAAATATATATTTTTTCCCAGAAATTGTTTTGTTGTCGTAAGCCATCTGTCACTATTGTGTTTGTTCTTGAATGCATTGGCAGTTATAACCATCAAGATAGAACAGTTATCTTTCAACAGATAGAATTGTTCTATATCTAGGGTCATAACACCCCTAACTCCATAGCCCACTGACCTAAAGCTGAGACATTATCTGGGGGAGCTAACGCAAGTCTTCAGGTCTTAGGCAAGGTTACTAATCAGCTGTGTTACACAGGCTATTTCAATAAATGTTGTTGTCATTAAGAGTCACAGGGATGCATTTCCAAAGCACACTTACTGTACTGTGAAGGACCTAAACATTATTCCTCTTTAACAGCTCTCCCTCCGTCCGTCCGTCCCTCCCTCCCTCCCTCCCTCCCTCTCTCCCTTCCATTGCCTTCCAGATCTACGACCAGGAGGGGACGTTACAGCACTTTATAGACGGCAACGAGCCCAGCAAGTCCAGCTGGATGAGATATATCCGCTGTGCACGGCACTGTGGCGAGCAGAACATGATGGTCGTACAGTACAGGTAAATACTGTCTGATAGTACAGTACAGGTAAATACTGTCTGATACTACAGTACAGGTAAATACTGTCTGGTACTAATACTGTTTAATACTACAGTACAGGTAAATACTGTCTGATAGTACAGTACAGGTAAATACTGTTTAATACTACAGTACAGGTAAATACTGTCAGGTACTAATACGGTTTAATACTACAGTACAGGTAAATACTGTCTGATACTACAGTACAGGTAAATACTGTTTAATACTACAGTACAGGTAAATACTGTCTGGTACTAATACTGTTTAATACTACAGTACAGGGAAATACTGTCTGATACTACAGTACGGGTAAATACTGTTTAATACTACAGTACAGGTAAATACTGTCTGGTACTAATATTGTTTAATACTACAGTACAGGGAAATACTGTCTGATACTACAGTACAGGTAAATACTGTTTAATACTACAGTACAGGTAAATACTGTCTGGTACTACAGTACAGGTAAATACTGTCTGATACTACAGTACAGGTGCATACTGTCTGATACTACAGACATACCATCTGAAACTAATACTGGCTAATACTACAGTAATACTATATGATACTACAGGTAAATACTGTCTGATACTAATACTGTCCAATATTACAGTAATACTGGCTAATACTACAGTAATACTATATAATACTACATGTTAATACTGTTAACATGATGGTCGTACAGTACAGGTAAAATAAATACACTTTATACAACATTACAGGTAAAAACTGTGCGATGGTCTCATGGTAGGCATACAGGTACATTCTGTAGAATATGATGGTGTCATGCTAGGCCAGGTAAAGACTGATGGACGACTTGATGGTGATGTAGCACAGACGAAACGTGCGCTCAAGACTCCAGTTGTAACTGTAACTAGCTGTCCTATAGGCACGCTAACACAGACAGTCCTATACACCACAATATGTAGGGATGTGTGTCCTCCACAGGCTCTCAGCTGGTTTGAATTCCTCATGTTATGATTTGCAATATCTAAATGGAATTCTCTTCAAAGCACCTAGTGATTGATCGACCCTGGGACAGCGGTATTGTTTTTGCTCCGACAGTAACATCTACTGGCATGTGCTTCACTTCACTGCGCCCCCCACCATCTCATCCCCCCCACCCCCCAAACCATCCCCCACCCACCCCACCAACCTCCTCCCCCAGCTCCGCGCAGCGCTGGGACGTCCCGCAGTCGTCTTTATGACTCATCCAACCACAATACTAAATACATGTCAGCAAGGGAAATATTATCCAAAACGCAAAAAAATGCCTTTGATGTACTTGCTCTCTCTCCTCTCTCTCTCTCTCTCTCTCTCTCTCTCTCTCTCTCTCTCTGAGCTGTGTGTGTGTGTGTGTGTGTGTGTGTGTGTGTGTGTGTGTGTGTGTGTGTGTGTGTGTGTGTATGAGGGGTTTGAAGGCTCAGGGCAGGGCATGTAAAAGATGGTATACATTTACACTCTATAAGTGCGCTGGACCACCCATCGCTCAGAAAACAGCCTTCTCTCAGCAGCCCACTGAGTCATGCAGTCCCACTCCATTTATTTGTGTGCTGCAGTGTTTATGTTAACTGAGGCCAAACTGAGAGACGGAACGTTACAAGGGTATAAAATACATGGTATACTTGCTGTTTTTGTATAAATACAACACGGGTATACAGTCCTGGTGTGGTTTTTTTCAGGTTATAAGATGTGTTAGATTTATGGGCTTGTCGTTGCTTTATTTTTACGTGGCAGTGGAAAGAATTAATAAAATTCACAGGCTTCAGCGACTCTCAGAGACCAAAGGAACATTTTTTGTCAAAATGTTTAAAGATAATGTGTGTTTTTTAAACTTTGTTATTGCTGATATGTCTTGAAATATATGATGGCGGTTATGTTGTGCTAATGTAGCAAACATCTGGAATTTCAGCATGAGGGCTCTTGAAAGACGCCAAAGACATGTACAGTAGTTGGAGGAATAACAGCTGAAAATAACACATGAACATTCTGCAGGTTCATGTACTGTGGAGCTCTGTCTTACCACCGCCAGGAGTTAGTTACTCTGGAACGACAAACTACTGCAGTGAACCTTTCCCTTTCATCAAAATGTGTACAGTCCTTTATTTTGTGTCTGCCTCATTAAATAAGGCTAATGCCCGAAACTTTAGCTCAGCAGGCTAACGCAGCCAGGTTTGAACCATCTCCGTTATGTCTACTTCATTACATAAGCATTACCTCACGGCTGACATGTTTTCCCTTGTAAAACCTCAGTCTCACACACTGCAGCAGAGAGTTTTTCAACTCCGCTAAAGTGGAAATAGTATCTGATACATGTTCCTGATTACATAGCCGGTCACACGCGAAACAAGTCTCGTTGAGCGCCTCTAATCAGTTTTGTTTTGCATTCTATTGTCCGACATCGTTTGTTCATGAATCTTGATATAGTGCTGTTGATGGTGTAATGTATCATGCTACCATGCTATAGTCTCATAGCCCTGCCCTGTTCTCTGTCCTCGCCAGGTTGTGTATATTCTACCGAGCGTGCATGGACATCCCCAGAGGAACAGAGCTCCTCGTCTGGTATAACGACAGCTACACCTCCTTCTTTGGCATCCCCCTACAGTGCATCGCACAGGACGAAAACTGTAAGCACCGCTTCTCTTCTCTTCTCTTCTCTTCTCTTCTCTTCTCTTCTCTTCTCTTCTCTTCTCTTCTCTTCTCTCTCTCTCTCTCTTCTCTCTCTCTCCCTTCTCATTTCCTTAGTACCCCTGCCACACACTGTTCCTCTCATGCTCTTCCTTCCCTCTGGCGGTCTCTTAACTGCTCTCGTTCCTTGTTCCCCTGAATATTCTAAAGCTCAGATGTTTTGTTTGATATGACTTTCAGCCATCTTATTTTTTTTTCCGAACTCAACTAATTTCTTCCATCATCGTTCTGTCTCAATTACCTTGCACAGGGGAGACCAAACAAACATACAGCGTAACGTATAGTGGTTTGGTGAACCACAGACCTAAAGACTAGTGTTAGCTGCCTGAGTTATTGGCTAGACTTCAGCTTAGCAGGCAAACACAGTCTTATGGCGTGCAGGCTTCCTGGGCAGTCCTACATAGTCTACTCTATTAAAGGCCTTTTGCTTGGAGATAAAGTTGATGTCTCTATTTCTCGAAAACAATAGGCAGCGATCCACTCACAACCATGAACAGATTTCGGTGTAATTCTATTAGGGAAACATGACTAAAACTATGTTACTGGCATAATGTCACTAAGCCACAAAAGCAGTAATACAAATAGTGCACTCTCAAATGTACTTTACGCCTGATTTATCTGTCTGAGCTAACCAAACCCAGCCAGTGAAAACAGGAGGGAAAATTCTCTTTCTCATAATGAAGCACAAAAAAACGCAAATGACGCAATGTTGATCCTCAGCAGCTATTTTCAATTTTCAACAAAGTTTTCCCAGCTCATGGAAGAGACAAAAGGTTTATTGAGACAATAGTGTTTTCGTTCCCGCAGATATTGGTGAGGCACTTCTTTAACACGTTTAGTCGGCCGGTAAGAAGCGTTTGGGACAATGAATGAGTATTTTCAGTGTAAACCAGGGCTCTGCCCCCATACTGTTCAGTCTGGTGTCTTTGGATCGGGTCGACCAGTGGAGGTCTTGGACTCAGGACAAGGCCTGACAGTTCACTGTTTACAGTTTCAACATTTTATTACTTCAGTCTCGTCAGACTCCCTGTTTAGACAAGTGCCTTTTTCATATAAACTGTTTTCCAAAGTGTACAGTATATAAGTTTGATAGATACAGTAGTGTAACCTAAAACGTGGCGAAGAATGGAGAGAGGAGAGAGCAGAGTGTGATCTCCTCGATCATCAGCAGATTCAGCATAAATAAATCAATGACTCCTTGCATAAAGCCTTCTTAAAGGAGACTCGACCCATAACAGATGCTGAGCTGATGGTGATTGCACATTAACCTGGCTACCCTCATACAACCTATTGTAGGTAGCAGCTAGCAGCTGGCTAAGCAGAGCCATAGTGTGTTAATAGAAACTGACTGCTGCTGAATGAGTGAGGTAGCGTGAGTTTGTCCTGTTAAATAGACTATCATTGGCCACTGCCCCGGGAGGCTGGGGGAGGTAGAAATTGGAGGACAGGCTCATTGTAATGTATGGAATTCATTGTAATGCATGCACAAATGTTTGATACCATTCCTCATTCCGTTCCATGCATTACAATGAGCCTGTCCTCCGATTTCTACCTCCACCAGCCTCCCCTGGTCAATGCCCTCTTCTACAGTAGGCTATGTACAGCTTAAGTCCCACTTCTCTGCAATGTTTACATACATTTCCAAAAGTTAGCTTCAATCACACTTCCTTAGCTTGAGGCTCAACAGTCTTCTTAAGATCTTACAAAAAAAAAAAAAAAAAAAACTCGGCCCAGAAATACGATTTCAGTTTTTATTACATAAAAACCCATCCCGTTTATGAAATAAGAAAGGCTTAGCCTCAGTCCCACATGTATCACGTTACAGTTTGGTAAATGTGTGTTTTTGTACACAGCATGTTACAATGCGGGGAAGGAGGGATGTGGTTTGTCTAGAGATGACTTATTACGGCCTCAACGTAGTCAGAGATCACGGAGCATCATCATATGGTTCTTGTAACAACAATGAGAAGATTCTAGAATCAAGCTGTTTATGTTCAGAATGCAGAGAGACTCCAGTGGTCTGTTGTCGCAGATCCAGTAGCTACACAGAGAATAGAACTCATCTGTGCTGTTGTGCTTAGGTCATGATCTGACTCTGAACAAACACACACACACACACACACACACACACAGAAAAATATTAATGAAACACTTAACGACTCTGATTCAAACAGCCAAGACAAGAGAGAATGGAATATAATAGAATAGAATAATGTAATAACTTTATTGTCCGATAAACGATGAACAATTATTCTTGGCTTCACCTTTAAGATACTACAAACCAGGAATCACTGTGCATACATGAAATATTCCACACATGCATTTGAATAACATACTTATTATATCGTTAGAATTAGATACAGTACAGTAGGTGATTTTGGTCTATAATGTTTGTAGCTAAAACGAATGGAGAATTTTCAGGAGATGTAATACGTCATACGTCAATACCTGCCATGGAGATCTTATAAATGGCATCATTATCTCAACGCAATGTTATTATGAGATCAATTCACCCTGTTGCCGACGGCGCCTGGCAGAGGTGAGATGGTGAAAGATAAGCGCCGTTTATGTCGTTTATGTCGTTTATGTCATTTTTTTGTCGTTTATGATGTGTACAGTTATTCTGTTCACTGTAAAACATCAAAACCTCAAATGTCTGGATGAAATTAGGGGCGCATGTACAGTACGGCAGGCACAGAGTTTATCCTGGTTAAGACTTGTGGTCAGGAAAAACTTCTGGCTCTGCTTATAGGAGTTATCTACTTCTGCAATGTAAATCAACGAATTGACTCAGGGCAAGGGAGTAGACAAATGTTATTTTAAATTAACTATTGTATGTTATACCAGCTACGCTAGCTATATACAGTACCCACATCACATACAGTGCTACTTGAAAGTTTGTGAGCCCTACAGGGATGGTCATTATTTTTGTATAAAATATTAAAATGAACTTAAAATGAACTTAAAATCTTTATCTAAACCCCAATTCATAATAAAGGACACAAACCAAAAAAAAAAGATATTTTTCATTGTTTATTTAACGAAAGTGGTTTATTTAACAAAAACTGAGATTTCATGTGTGCAAAAATATGGGAACCTCTTCAGTCAATAGCTTGTGGCACCTTCATTTGCAGCGATAACTTGGAGTAAACATCTCGTATAGCCACTAATCAGTCTCTGACATCTGTTTTGAGGGATTTTTGCCCACTCCTCCTTACAGAACTCAGCCAATTGAGTAAGGTTTGAAGGGTGTCTGGCATGTACTGCCCACTTCAGGTCCTGCCACAGCATCTCGATTGGATTTAGGTCAGAACTTTGACTTGGCCAATCGAAAACACAAATCTTCTTTCTCCTGAGCCATTCTTTGGTAGATTTGAATGCTTTGGGTCGTTGTCTTGTTGGAAGACCCATTTTCAGCCCAGCTTTAGCTCCTTGACTGATGGCTGGACGTTCTGTTCTGATCTCCTGGAACCTCAGGGTTCCCTTAATGATGTGGAGTCATCCAGGTCCAGAGGAGGAAAAGCAGCCCCAGATCTTGACATTCCCACCACCATGCTTGACTGTTGGGATACGATTCTTTTGGTGGTAGGCAGTGTTAGGTGACCAAAAAGGTCAATTTTGGATTCATCTGTCCAGAACTTCAAGAAACTCATCTGTCCACAGACTTCAAGAAACCTTCAGGCTTGTCCAGGTGGTGAAGTTAAGACGGGCAGTTTGGTTCTTTTTTAACAATGGAGGCCTCTTTCTAGCAACCCTCCCATGAATGCCATTTTGATTCAGTGTCCTTCTTATTGTTGAAGCATGCACAGTTACCTGAGATGCAGCAAGGGAGGTCTGCAGATCTCTAGATGTTATGTTTGGGTTGGCTTATACCTGATTTATTATTTTTCTTGTAGCTCTTGAGGATATTTTGGAAGGGCGTCCACTTCTAGGCCGAGTTGCTGTCATGTTAAATGCTCTCCATTTGTAAATGATTTGCCTCACAGTGGACTGATGGAGCTCAAATCTTGTTGAGATGATTTTATAGCCTTCCCCAGACTGCTCTCACTACCCCCTTCCTGATGTCCTCTGAGATCTCCTTTCATCTCGGCATGGTGTGTTTTGCATTCACCTGTATGGGTAACACAAAACTGACCAAGTTTCTTATGTCTGAGTCCCGCCCAAACTCTTTCCTAAAGATCTCTCCTTTGATTGGTTCATTTGGTACCCAATTATTTACCCACCTGATTCTACTTACCTGCTTGATTTAACCAATGCAATGGGATTCACTTATTTTTGCACCTGAACTAATTTCTTTATAATTTAGTTTTGCTACTACACGCATGATTTCCTTTAAACCAACATATGGAATTGGTAAATATAAACCTGTTATGTCAGATAAAAAAGACTGGTTCTGATTAAATAAAGATTTCATGGTAAAAACAAAAAAAATGTGTAATTGCACAAGGGGTTCACATAGGTTCAAGCAGCACTGTAGCTCACATTAACATGGTGTAATGTTCCATGGTTTTGTCTGATTTGTTCTGATCTTGTTTGTTTATGTGTTTTTCTGTTGCTTGTGTTTCTCTCCACCAGTGAATGTCCCAGCCACAGTAATGGAGGCTATGTCCAGACAGGAGACCCTGCAGCCCTTCAGTAAGACATCTAAAGGTTCCTCCTCTGTGTCTCTGCTACGCTCCATGGTGTTCCCCCACTCCCCCTGTTCCAGACCCTTCTCCCTGATGGACAAGGCCGGACACACAGACTCTGGCTACAACCAGTTGAGCTCCAAGAACCAGAGGGTCCTGGCCAGCCCCACCTCCACCTCCCAGCTCAGCACGGAGTTCAGCGACTGGCACCTGTGGAAGTGTGGCCAGTGCTTCAAGACCTTCACCCAGCGCATCCTGCTGCAGATGCACGTGTGCACTCAGAACCCTGACAGGTAACGGAACCATCCTTTGATACATAGGTATTCTATTCCATCCTTTTCTATTCGATTTGATTCTATTCCATTCTATTTGATTTGATTATATTCCATTCTATTGGAATCAGAACCCTGCCAGTTAACGCCTGTCATACGTATGATGTCATTAAAACCACAAGCACCATAGATAGATATCTTGATACCATAGATATCACAGATGCCATGATCGTTGTAGATAGCAATGTAACACAGAGAGCTGACATGATTCCCTATCCTAACTAGCAGACTTGCATACCTTTTCTAGACAGTGCATATCTATGTGAAGGTTCAGTAGCAGGCCCTGTGCTATCATAGACCATGTCGTGATGTACCGGAGACCCACGTTCTCTGAGCCATCTACGGTCTACTGTCAGTCTTATTTTTATAAGATTTTTCTAAAATCATTCATTTCTAAAAAGTTTGGAGTTTCCCCCGAGGTTTATTGCATAAGTAGATATGTGTCAAAAAATCTGCTTAGCTGAGCGTTTACAACACACTGAGATTTACGAGTTGTTTTCTTTAGACACAATGTATTGTTGTTTTTCAATAATTTGCGTGACCATTGGTTTGGTCATCCCCTGTCATGAGAGGTCTCAGGGTTCAAATACAGTGTGTAACATCTTCCAACTTAATTAAATACGGTCGGAGGATGTATTGGAAATTTTTGCTTAGCCCTATTTTTCTTGGGAGCATACAAACCTATAAATCAACTGCAGCTGTCGCCAGGAAATACCTTCCCTAACTGTGACACGCAGGAAAACAGATGCCACTTATTCAATAAACTAATATTCATACAGAAGAGAAATGTTACCGGGATACCCAGGAGTTGAAGTCAATGTGAGCGTTTGTCAATATTTAACTTTATGACCTGGAGTGGGGGTGCAGATAAAATTTAGCTGAACAAGGGAATCAGGATCTGTTGGTATCTGGATGCACTGGCTCTGAGCACCGGTAAATGACCCAATGCATCTGTTTAAAATGTTCTCTGCTGTGCTTTATGGCTCCTGGCTTATACATATTTATTGATGTTTAGTTTATATGTACATTTGGGGTGAAGATGAATTGTGGTTGTATATCAGCGGTGAAAAAAAATCCTTTTGGCCGATCTGTTTTTTGCTGACTGGTTTTCGCCGAGGAGTTCCTACTGTACGCAGGAGTGGCCCAGAAGTTGTTTTTTCTTTTCTTTTGGTCACTTCAGACGTATCCATCAATGTTGGAGGAATATAGTTATGATGATACAGACAGTCGATGAAGAGAAGAAGTCGGTTTTGTTTTGCTTGGCCACTCATATCTTTAATATTCCCTATAATCTCACATATACTCTAGGGTGGAAACCAAATTCGAGATCTCTGACATTTGCATAAATCTTGTCAATGGGAAATGCGCACGATGATTCAATTCACGCGGTCGGATCTCAAGTTACCATTCCACCCATATTACAGTACAACTTTCACACCAGATGCCTTCAAAGAGGTCCCTCCCCTGACCGTTACAGTATCACACATTACATGCACAGTACAGCTTGTACAGCATGTGCTTCATGTGAGATGTACAGTACAAACAGTGACTAATATGGCCTCCTACAGTACAAGGCATAGGTATCATGTTTGCTGTTTATTTTCAAATGAAAGGCGGGGGGGGTGTTAGTGCTCAGGTTGTGTTTTCTCTGTTCTTAGGGCGTCAAGGCCAGGGATCGCTCTGCAGAGAGTGGCTAATGGCAGAGAAGTGTTGGTGCATAGCACAGAAGGTCTTCTACCTCAGTAATTACGTTTATATACTCTTAATACAGCTGTGGTTGTCTAGTACTGTAACGTGTGTCTACTCTAATACAGTTATGGTTGTCTAGTGCTAATGTAGTACTACTGTTTACATAAGGTTATATTCTAATACAGCTATGGTTGTCTAGTACTGATGTAGTACTACTGTTTACATAAGGTTATATTCTAATACAGCTATGGTTGTCTAGTACTGATGTAGTACTACTGTTTACATAAGGTTATATTCTAATACAGCTATGGTTGTCTAGTACTGATGTAGTACTACTGTTTACATAAAGTTATATTCTAATACAGCTATGGTTGTCTAGTACTGATGTAGTACTACTGTTTACATAAGGTTATATTCTAATACAGTTATGGTTGTCTAGTGCTAATGTAGTACTACTGTTTACATAAGGTTATACTCTAATACAGCTATGGTTGTTTAGTACTGATGTAATGCAGTACTTCTGTTTGCTTCAAGTACTATATGTTTACACTCTCTGTGTTGTTATACGCTATTCTGCCCCCCTACAACCATGGTTGTCTAGTACTGTAACATTGATATACTCTAATACAGCTATGGTTGTCCAGTTCTGATGTAATGCAGTACTTCTGTTTACCTCAAGTACTATATGTTTACACTGTCGGTGTTGTTGTATTCTAATACGCAATGAACAGCCATGGTTGTTTAGTACTTTAACGTTTATCTACTTTAATACAGCTATGGTTTAGTACTTATGTAGTACTACCGTTTACCTGGAATACTATATTTTTACACTCTCAATGTTGTTGTACTCTAATACGCAATGAACAGCCATGGTTGTTTAGTACTAGTTTGTTTACTCCTGGTACTGTAGTGTGTGTTTAGTCCCTTAGTGTTGCTGACAGAGTTGAGGACATATGCTGTAATGTCAGTTTGGTTGTTAGGTTGTGGCTCTTAAGACATCTTTGACCACTTCTTCAAGAACAGACATTTTAATGTCCTCCTGTCCTGTTTATAACTCTCTTGAATTGACATCACACATGCACTACAGGTTTCACTACATTGATATTGTCTTATCTTCTCAGTTCAAGATGTTTTTTTGTTGTCACAAATTGACCCTAAAGATTTCCTATAACTTGTGTCGTATTCAATACGACCCTGGTCCTTGCAGTATTGACAGTGGATACTGGGGGTTATGATGAGGATGAAGAGAAACGTAATTATGTTGATTCGGCTAAACGTACCAGTATGTTCAATCCACTCGTTATGATGCTGTAGTTTCCGTTGAGTCATGTTTTGGAGAGCTGTCTGAAGTGGGAACAGTGGACACCATCACACAATAGCAGTGTGAACACAGACATCTCTATCACTGAACACTAGTTTAGTTTATCATCAACATATGACTAGCTTTACCTCATAAACTATAATCTAGCTATAATCTAACTCCTTAATTTGATTCAAAACCATAATTTTATATTGATATTATATTGATTGATTGATTGATTTGGTGTACAATGTAAAAGGTACAAATCCACATAACACATCAAAGTATTTTACAACACTTTTTTCCAATGTGGTCCTTGGTGGAAGACAAACAGGTTTATTATAATATTTTTAGTTTATAAAGAACATATGACTATGCTTCCCTCATAAACCGGTTTAACCTCCATGTGGTACAATGCCATTTGACTCTGATGACATTCTATTACCTCATCGTTTTGCTCTTTGCCGGTTTGATGACCGCAGTACCCTGATGAGACGCATTATCTCAACACTAGAATTTAATAGATTCATCGATACGTTCAAACTAAGACCTTTCAGTGAGTAGTGTAAATATTTTCCCACAGAGTGATTTTGTGAGTCATTGATTATGTATTGATGTGTTGAGGCATGTGATATATATCTCCTGTTCCAGCCCAGCCAGGGGTCATCTCCCTCTAACTACAGAGATGGACCAATCACAGAGCAGTAACTGGTAGATACAGAGAGACAAAGGGATTTACTTTGTATCGATATAATATCACTGTAATAAAATAATAGGTGTGTCTCATTAAGACATTGATCGTATAAACAGGGCTCAACTAACGTGAGTAAACAATATGATGCGATCGTTAAATGCAGAGATGTAGTCAGACGTCAAGCGAATTATCTGTTTAAGAGTTGCAATATAACTATTAGCATCATAGGAAATGTCTGCCCTTACGCCAGACCAGTTAAAACTCATTGATAGACTTCATTGTTATTTCATAAAATGGATAGATCAACCAAGCATGTGTGTGTGTGTGTGTGTGTGTGTGTGTGTTTGTGGTTGCGTAGCCCTGCAGAGGTTCCCTGTGTGTGTGTGTGTGTGTGTGTGTGTGTGTGTGTGTGTGTGTGTGTGTGTGTGTGTGTGTGTGTGTGTGTGTGTGCGCGTGTGCGTGCGTGCGTGTGTGTGTATGATGGAGGTGTTTATCTATGGGTCTCTCCCTGGCCTCAGTGCTGTAATAAACAATAACCTGACATTAATCACACACTGCTGCTCTAATAAATAATATCCACACATTAATCACCCTAAAGTATTCACAATCAATGCACCTTCTCATAGAAAAACCTCCAAATAAATGGGGCTCCGAGTCACTGAGGCATACTTTATAGAGCGGGACTGATAAATGAACACAACCCCCATGGAATTGCAGCTTTATGTGGAAAACTGCTTGTGAGAATTTTTCGATTATATTACACTATTTTTGTTCTTATTACTTGAGCTTTCCCCCAGTCCGCAGCACCGCTATTGGCTGTGATTCATGGTGCACACACTGTTTACCTATTTGTATCATCCTGTTTTCTTCAACCAAATAGGGGGAACCCCTCTCTGGACAGACTCTGCGTGTCCTGTGTCTTCATGTGTTGTTTTTAACTCTGAGTAGCAGCGTTCTAGCAACCAGAGCATCGAATTGATGTGATTATTGTCTTGTGTAATAATTGAGTAATAACTTCACCCTGAGAGCTCTCTCTCTCTTCTCTGTATACGAAGAATGTGATTGATAGAACAGTTGAATAGTTAATTAGTCTAATTACTGCTGTACAAGTGTTTCACTGTGGTCGATGATTATCAATAAATGTGTGATTTGTCATCAGACCCCTCTATGATGAATAGGGATCAGTAGGAGAATTAGCAACGAGCGTTCTAGAACAGAGCATTTATAGAACAGATAATTCTAGAACGGATCATTCTAGAACAGAGCATTCTAGAACAAATCAACAGGACAGACAGTAACAACAGAGAAAGAAACAGAGACACTCCACTGTGCCTACTGTTAGCTGTAACACTGTATTTTACTGTACTCTTTCCACTGCCATTTACACTGTTTATTTATTATTTGTAAATGTGTTTCACTTATGTAGTATTATACTATAGAATTAAATAGTAACAATGGATACTTTCTGGTACAGTACTTTAATGAAAATAACTATCTGGTACCAAAATTAGTAATGCCTAATAATGATGCTTGTTATAATTTATCTCAAGGAAACAAACAAGTAATAGAGATTGTATATTTTTAACCATGTAATGTCTAAGTGGTAATATCTGTATCATAAGATGAAGTGGGACCGTGTTAGCAGTCCATCCTGCTGTGTCTACCGTTAGCAGAGGGCTACATGCTCACACACATTGATAGATGGCAGAGTCATGAACTGGCCCACATTGTTGATGAGGGTCAGGCTGCCATGGTAACCAGAGTGGTGTGTGTGTGTGTGTGTGTGTGTGTGTGTGTGTGTGTGTGTGTGTGTGTGTGTGTGTGTGTGTGTGTGTGTGTGTGTGTGTGTGTGTGTGTGTGTGTGTGTGTGTGTGTGCGCGCGCTTCTGTGTGTGTGTGTCTGTGTGTGTGTGTGTGTGTTTTCCAGACCGTACCAGTGCGGCCACTGCTCCCAGTCCTTCTCCCAGCCGTCTGAGCTGCGGAACCATGTGGTGACCCACTCCAGCGACCGGCCCTTCAAGTGTGGCTACTGCGGCCGGGCGTTTGCCGGCGCCACCACGCTCAACAACCACATCCGCACACACACTGGGGAGAAGCCATTCAAGTAAGTAACAGTGAGTACCATCGCTTCCTACACACCATTACTGTGAATGTTGTTCATCTAACTAACTAACTTTAACCTCCCTGTCCCCCCACTTTGCCCATACAGACATATGAGCACCCAGTCTTTGTTAGATTACAGTATAGTTTTACAGTTTTACAGGATAGTGTCCCGCTCAGGGACAGAAGACACTCCTAGCGGTCACAATAGATCTGTCACCGTAGACCTGTCACCATAGATCTGTCACCATAGATCTGTCACCATAGATGTGTCACCATAGATGTGTCACCGTAGATGTGTCACCATAGATGTGTCACCATAGATCCGTAGATCTGTCACCATAGATCTGTCACCATAGATCTGTCACCATAGATGTGTCACCATTGATGTGTCACCGTAGATGTGTCACCATAAATCTGTCACCGTAGATCTGTCACCGTAGATTTGTCACCATAGATCTGTCATCGTAGATGTGTCACCGTAGATCTGTCACCGTAGATCTGTCACCATAGATCTGTCACCATAGATGTGTCACCATTGATGTGTCACCGTAGATGTGTCACCATAAATCTGTCACCGTAGATCTGTCACCGTAGATCTGTCACCATAGATCTGTCATCGTAGATGTGTCACCGTAGATCTGTCACCGTAGATCTGTCACCATAGATCTGTCATCATAGATGTGTCACCGTAGAACTGTCACCATAGATCTGTCACCATAGATCTGTCACCGTAGATCTGTCACCATAGATGTGTCATCATAGATGTGTCACCGTAGATGTGTCACCGTAGATGTGTCACCGTAGATGTGTCACCATAGATCTGTCACCGTAGATTGCTGAGCTGTAATTCCTCTACTGTACAGCATGTCAGGTTGCTATTTGACTACAGTGTAGTTTCAAATCAGGGGAGGCTGGTGGAGGTTTCTTTCATGAAGGCATGTGGTGGAGAATTTGAATGTGTGCGGACTCTATAAATTCTATACTGACTTTTATCAGCCCTGCACCCGTTGGAACAGTCACTGCGGAGGCTCTGCTATGAAGCATACATAGGCTGCTCTAATGCCTACATACAGAATTGCCCTATAACCTAGTCATGTCATACATGTTAGAAATGCCTTATGACTGCACTATTAACTCTTTAACTGATACATCTTTAACTGATACATGTAATTAAACACAGTGAGTATGTGAGTGGGATATGTTATGATTTTAAACTGTGGTCTTAAACTCTGACATGTGAACATTCAGTAGACACAACTGTCTACAACCAAACACACCTCTGTGAATGTGTGAAGTGTGTGTTTGAATGTCACTATTGTGATTAACATGATTGACATGATGTATCAATTGAGTTTATAGTACACTACTATACTGAAAGTTCATTTCATACACAGATCAATGCATGAAGTTTTCACGTGATAACTTTTACCTCGTCATCTCATCAGCTAAGACAATAATTCTCCTCAGACTGTCACACCCACCAGCGAGGGAGGGAGAGAAAGGGAGGGAGGAAGGGAGGGAGGGAGAGAGAGGAGAGGGAGAGAGAGAGAGAAAGAAAGAGAGGGAGAAAGAGAGAGGGAGAGAGAGAGAGAGAAACCATAGTGTAGCTTCCATATAGCGTTGTTGCGATGGCGTCTCGGTGTGACAGGTTGTCTGATTGTCCGCAGAGTAATCCAGTATCCAAATCAGCCCTCTAACGAGCAATCAGTGAAAATACAAACGTGTCATCAGCACTTCAGCCCCTCCTGAGAGGACCAGTAGGACAAAGGTTTTAATGAAAACACAGCAGAAATCTTTACCCCCGTCGATACCGCTGAGTTCTTCTCATTGAGCTGATATGCTTGACAGATTAAAGCTGGCATCTTCAGTGTGTCAAGACGCAGAAGAAGAACAACAGCGCTGTTTATTCTATTTTCCTACTGCCAAAAAAAGAAAAGAAAAAAGAAAACATCACCATGAGAATTCTGTGTGGTCTGCAACTTTGGCCCCCTGTCTGTCGTTTGCTCTGCGCCTTTTGTTCCCTCCTATTGTTTGACTGAATGGCAGTTTGTGCCAAACAGCTCCTAAGAGCTACAGTATGAATTAAAGGTTCCTACTGCCTATTCCTGTGTACATATTTACAGAGATGGGGACATAACTGAGACACACGGTTTGGAAAATAACAGTTACGACACATAGCAAGGTGATTCTCACAAATGGCTTTGATGTAACTGGTGTTAGAGACATATATTAGAGCCTGTGCACGCATGCACACACACACACACACACACACACACACACACACACACACACACACACACACACACACACCATAGCCAGGTGAATTAGTAGCAACACCCCTACAGCCTGTCGTGTTACTTGTTTCAGGGCTGCTAAGCACGAGACTCCAGGAGGGTCTCTCTTTGATGGCCATTCCACCGAAAATCTCTTTTAGTTCTGTATCTATTGGAAGTGACAATGATGCGCGCCTTATCTGGACAGGGGACCCCCCTCCCTGGTAGATTATTGACAGGCCCTAGTGTAGGGAGGCATGGGGGGGCATAGGGGGAGGCGGGGGCCTTCTCCCATCATCTCCATCAAGGCCGGGAGGACTAGGCCCCAATTACAGCCCTGTGGCCCGGGAAGATTCACAGCCACTTTGGACTGTCGCTTGGCATTAGGTCACCGAATGATGAGGTGGCATGTGTGCGTGTGCGTGTGCGTTTGCGTGTGTGTGTGTGTGTGTGTGTGTGTGTGTGTGTGTGTGTGTTGTGTTGTGTTTGATCATCTGCCTCTCTCTGAACATTGCTGTGTGTGTGTGTCCAGGTGCGAACGGTGCGACAGGAGCTTCACACAGGCGACTCAGCTGAGCAGACACCAGAGGATGCCTAACGAGTGTAAGCCCATCAGTGGCGAGAGCAGCGAATCAATCGAGGTGGATTAGCTGATTGACTGGCCGGAATTAAACTGCAAGGAAAATCATGATTAAACGTCACGGACACTTAAGCAAAACCAAAGATTTCCTCGGAGAAACTCTCAATCAGCCCCAGAAAACCAAAAGCAGTAATAAAATAAGTAAGATGTTAAGAGATATTGATCCTGGCACAGAAAAGGGACCGGGATGGGAATGGGATGGGGGACGGGGGAGGGGAGGAGAGGGCGAGGGGGAAGGGGGGAGGTTGGGGGATGTGGGGTTGGTTGTTAGATGGTGGAGAAGCGATTATTTATTTATGACTGGGGTGTGGGGGTGGGGGGTGGGTGGGTGGGGGGGGGGTAAGGGGGGAGGGGGGGTCAGGGTGTGGGGTGGACAAGGGAGTTCTGAAAGAAGACGTGAAACTGGGACAAACCAAAATGCCAAAAAATGTCCACTTTACTGTCTGTAGCTTCACGATATTATCTCAGTTTCTTATTTGTTTGTATCCTGATACCAAAGGCAGAGGGCTGTCTGGGAGACGGTAGACTAGACACTAGGCACCAACCTCCACTGAGAATGCACAACTAAAGTCCTATGGCACCATTAAAGATGCATGGTGGCTGAGGAGGGGACGTTAGGTTTCTTTCCACCACAATAAGAAGAAACTATCCACAAGTATGAATTGTAAAAAAAAAAAAAACTAAAAAAAAAAACTAGATTATATTTATCTTCTTCAATTGCTCTCATATCATGCTTCGGGCACTTTTTAATAATGATAATAATTTAATTATTATTTTTCTTCTCCGGTTCAATCTGATATTCTGAAATGTAAGAGTGTAGAGAGTATTTGAATGTGAACGAGTAGAGATTCATGTCGAAACACGACACACTTTCAAATCAATGCTGTAAATCGGAGAAATAAGGGGTTACGTTAGACACTTTGTCTAGAAAAGGAAGACGATGGTTTTTAACGGCATTTAAGAGAAACTATTTCAGGGCGAGCATTCATTCATTTTAGACCCAGGCTGGGAGTCAGTGAAATAATTTCTTTTTTTGTACTCTAAATCTCAATGTATTAGTCTATTTGTCACAAGCACAATAGTAACATTTCTTATCTCTGTTTAATGGTGACATTCATTGTAAGATTCAAGGGCAAATCACATTAAGATTTAAATGCTGCATTTTTTTCTATATTGTTCTTTATTTTGTTATTTTTGCGACTGTACACAATGTCCGTTTTATTCAATTTTCAAGCAAACTTGGATGTACATACAACAACAACAACAACAACAACAACAACAGCATCAGCAACAGTGTCATCACTTACGATGCACTTGTAACAGGTGAGGAAAAGCATGACGTCAACACCCAAATAAGGTTTGTGCCTGGAATGAAAAGCTTTAAGAAGTGATCGGATCGACCTCTGAAGAGCAACACGCCACAATAAGTTGATGCAAACGTACCAGATCAAAGTGGTTTTTAACCACCCTATCAAAATGCTGTTCATTCAGAATGTATAATCCTATGCTGTACATACAAAATTATGGATTTTTTTTATGATTATGATGGACCTACTGATTTGACGTGAAATAAGCGTAGCCATTTCACTCAGACGGAAACAGAACCATGTGTATGATAATCACCATCAGCACCACTGTACAGAGAACAGAAAATGTGTTCAAAAACTCAGATTTATCAACACTCTTGTTTGCATGATTTCAGCATCCCCCCCTGCCCCCCCCCCTTTTTTTTAAATAAAAAATGGGTCAAAACCAAACCATTCTTCCATGGGAAATAAAGCAGAGATCCAGTTTTGAATTTTATCAGTGTTTCTTTTCATGGCTGAATAAGTTTGAATGCTTTCCTCTTTGTTTAGGGACATGATATCAATGCAGCTGTAAGATGCATACATTAGATCTGTATTTGTCATTGCAGTCTAATCAGTTTGTAGATTTCTCAATTATGAAGGTGACCATACTAAACACTAGAATACAACCATGCTGTGCTGTACTATCCAGCGATCTACAGCTAAGGTGATGTAGCTGGTGAATAAACACATTACTCTGTATGTTAGACATGAAGGTACAGCTTTTTCCTGGCGGGGCTCAGATTCATCTTCACCGGCGGTGATGTATCAGTAGTGTCCACGGGTCGCGTTCCCTGGCTGTATGTGTGTGTGTGTGTGTGTGTGTGTGTGTGTGTGTGTGTGTGTGTGTGTGTGTGTGTGTGTGTGTGTGTGTGTGTGTGTGTGTGTGTGTGTGTGATGCATCAGAGTGTCCATGGGTCATGCTCCTTGGCTGAGGCCTCTCTGCTGTGTGTGTGTTTGTGTGTGTGTGTGTGTGTGTGCATGTGTATGTGCGTGCATGCATGTGTGTGTGATGTATCAGCGTGTCCACAGGCCGTGCTCCCTGGCTGCCGCCCCTGTGGTGTGTGGGTGTGTGTATGTGTGTGTGTAAGGTCAGGTCCCTAGGCGAGGCTGGTCCTAGCGCACAGGCCTGCTGTGTGTGTGTGTGTGTGTGTGTGTGTGTGTGTGTGTGTGTGTGTGTGTGTGTATGTTTGTGTAAGGTCAGGTCCCTGGGCGAGGCTGGTCCTAGCGCACAGGCCTGCTGTGTGTGTGTGTGTGTGTGTGTGTGTGTGTGTGTAAGGTCAGGTCCCCGGGCGAGGCTGGTCGTAGCGCGCGGGCAGCTGTCAGGGGGCTATAGATCTGACCTGGGGAACATGAACTCCACTCGCTCACACACTCTCTGATTTATTAGCACGTCCATACACCTTTCATCCACTGCCTCTCTCAACCACCAGCTCCATCCAGCTAGTAAAAACACAGATCCAAAGCTGCTTCTTCAATAAACCTCTCCACACGTCTCTCCACCCTCCGAGATGTGTGTTGTGTGTGTGTTGCAAGGCTTAAAGTCAGCAACAGAACTCTTCACTTGACTGAGTCTGAGTCAGGTCTAAAAATTCCTTTCGTTCCCTTGTTGTCTCTGCTCCTCACATAGAACATGTAAATGATTTGAAATGCTTATGTTGGCCTCACTTGACCAATCTTGTTTAGTTTGGACGGGAGATGTTAAGAATTGTACATGTATACATACAGGTCTTTAAAGGCTTTAGAAAAGCCTCACTTGGTGTTGTGCTGCTGAAGCACACTGTCTGATGGCTATATTTGGAGCAGGGTGAGATCCAAATGCAGTCTGCTTAGTTTCATACGGTAATTCAACGACAAATTACAGTTACTAATTTTCTGCCTATTACCTCTTGACATTGATAGATTGTGTTTTGGCCATTGTGACAAATGGCGTCCATGTTTACTCTTCGAGGCTGGGGATGATTTTGATGAGGGTGAACTGAAACTGAATCAAAATGACATCATCTCTGTTAGCTTATGTTAGTGTGGGGGTCAACCTGAGAAATTCAGTATTGTTTTAAACGTTAGTATTTCTCACCCATAGAAGATCATTCTCGTTGTGTGTGGTACTTCAGAGCTGCAAGTTAGTTTCAAGCAGTTGTTTCGAGGTTTCAGATCATGGCTACCTTACAGCTGTTTCTGATTTCCACTAATAATCCTATTAGCTCACTCGGCCACTACGGAGCTTCATTTGAAGGTTATAACAATTATAACACTACCTTGAACTCAGATAGGAAAATATTCAACCACCTTTCCTCACATGCTTAGCAGCTATTGCACTCTGGTGATAATAGAAACAAAAGCTGCCAGCTTTTGGAGTGATTTAAACAAATTATTCTCGGGGGAATTTAACGAATTTGCTAAGCAAATACAGTTAAAATTTCAAGCATCAATCAGCATAGTTTGCCATGGGAACGGGGACCTGTGAAACGCAGTTTCACCCTGAGGCTAAACAAATGATCACACAGAAAAGTCGTATTTTGAAAGCGTAACATGTGAGTGGCCCATGGGTTTTGGACTGTAATGGTTTCAGCTTTGCGTGGAATTTCCTGCTCAGGAAAATATTAAGCAGACAAGGGGTCACACTTTCAAAAGCAATTAGTGATCAAGCTGGAGTTTTTCTAACTTCTCCTGAAAAAAAAAAAGTTAATTGGAAACATATAATGTAGGGAAAAAAGTCTGTGAGAAATTCAAGTTCTCTTTTGACCTCATTCGATTACAACCACAGTTTATTAACTTGACAAATGTTTTTTGTGTGTCTTTTTTGAGCACTTGATGTGTGTTTTTCCCACCCTTGTAATATTTTGAGTTTACTGTACATTTGTGTACATGTCAGGCAATTTATAAGACTCACATTGAGGGATCCGTCGGGATCATTTTCACTGTGGAACATACATACACATCCAGACGAGAGAGAGAGAGGGTGGGAAACCACACTATCCCACAGGCCTCACTGTAATTGTATCAACACTGAAAAACAATGAATTTGAACCAAAGTTATTTGGACTCTATTGAATATCATTTAGATAGATGACATATGATTTGATAGATACACAACAAAACTACAATATTATTATTATTATTATTATGAAGATCACGTGCCAATGTGTGATAAGAGTCTGTTGATGAAACAGTGGTGGTTGTCTACCAAAGGTAAATGCTAGATGGGATCCTTGGGAAGACCCGACTCTGGCTTCACTCCATTAAAGCTGACATTTAAAATGGTTAAAATAAGGGTTAATATTACGGTTAGGTTAATAGTGGGGCGGCTACAAGCCACATTTTGAAGGAATTGTGTCTTTTGTGATAAAAGCACCAAATGTGATCCAGAGCCAGGGCAGGTCTTAAGGAGCATTTTTAGCCAGAGGTTGGTGTTATGCCTAAGGGTAGGGTCGTCCCAAGGATCCCACTTAGCATCTAACCTCTATAAGTGGGTTCTGCACACTAATGAACCTACTTACCTACCTACTGACACACTGAGGCTACTTAGGCCTGGTCCACTGGCCGGTTAGGAAAACCTGGTTTTGTTTGATAGTGACCCCTCAACTGTCGTAGCAGTTGATAATACCACAAGAACATGCAGTAACAATACTGTGCATCCGATCGTATAGTCTGCAAACCAACCTTAATTAATTGATTAATTAGTACTAATTTGATTAACGCTGATCTTAGATTCCTTGCTTGCACAGCTAAATGCTAAATGGACACTGACTCGTGTAAAATATCTGGGTCTAAGAGAGATTTCATTGTTGCATCACCGCTCAGTTCAACGATCCGCGTTCCAGAATCTTACAAATCACTGTTTAATTCCGTCCAGGTTCAGGTTCTTTCCCCATTAGCTGGAACATGACGGACTGCCTGTTCACATTACCCAGAGTTCCACTCCACTCACACAGGTCATTCCAGAGGTACTCGTCATTGTCAGGATCCAGGCCCATGTCTGTCTACTGCCAGAGGTACTAATCAAAGCCTAGAAAACCCTATCCAGATATCCAGACGTGGAGTTGGGAGTTAAACCACCAGGGCTAAGCCCAGCGTAAATCACCCAGACTCTGGCCCTGGCTCTGGCCCTGGGGTGGAGGGATGGAGGGGCTCAGCAGACGTGGAGATAGCGAGTCTCTCTATCAGCTGGAGAAGCTGTTGCTGACGGGCCCGTCTTCAGAAGGACAGGGGAGGAGGCCCCGTGTCTAAACAAACCATACGTCACTATCAGACGGACTGGGTTTTACAGATGGCAGTCACACACACACAGACACACACACACCACACACACACACACACACACACACACACACACACACACACACACACACACACACACACACACACACACACACACACACACTCCAGCCGGCTGGCCGACGGCCCCCTGACCCCGCTCCCCTCCTCAGAGGCAGATAAAGAGAAGGAGGAATCCACCCTCTTCAGTCCTCTCCTCTCCTCCTCTCCACTTCAGTCCTGTACTGCAGAAGGATGAGCCGCAAGTGTCTGCACACCGTCAAGTCTGGGAGAGGGGATGTCAACATAGACCCATCAACATCCACCTTCCACCACACACACCGGCAGGCACACGCACGCACACACACACACACACACACACACACACACACACACACACACACACTCAAACATGCATGTGCGAGGCGGTGTCAGAGCATGTCCGACATGTGATTACATGTGTAAGCTATCATGCCTCGACACCCGCAGGTCAACAGATTGAGCCCAACAAGCCGTCTCTCTCTGAGTGGTCAATTATAATAACTGTGTATTGGATGGGTCAGTTATTATATTTTAATCATCTAGTCTGTGGTATTTGGGCTGGTTACCCTGGTATCCACTTACAATGTCAGGCTGTGAAAAGAAAGCTTGTAAATGATTGATAATGGCACTTAACATCAACGTGGCTCCTATAATCTAACATGTGGAGGAGCTGTGCAAGAGTGTGTGTGTGTGTGTGTGTGTGTGTGTGTGTGTGTGTGTGTGTGAGAGAGAGAGTGTGTTTGTGTGTGTGAGAGAAAGAGTGTGTGTGTGTTTGTGTGTGTGAGAGAGAGAGAAAGTGGCAGAGCTGCAACCACTGACATGGCTGATGCTGTGGATTTACAGTACTTGAAGATGTGTGTTATGAGAAATACTTGTTGGGATAGGAACCATTCACTGTCGAACAAGCACTACAGTATACACTATAAATCTATCCTCTGAGATAGGCCAGGACCCAATAAAGACACTACTTCAACATGGATACCAATGGCTTTCATTGCAAGGTGATTCATGTTTATCTGTAAGTAAATTGTAATCTGAGTTCTGTGCATAGTACATACATAGAAAAAAATTAGATACTCCCTATAGGTCTGCATTATAAATCAAGAATAGCTTTATAGAATCTCAGTGGACCTGGCACAATAGCCTGCTTTCATTTTAATGTAAAACATTTATTGTAACTTTTCAGCTTAGGTTTTTCATTGAGAAAAGAGCGTTCAATACTAGACATAGTTTAATATTACAAGCAGGTATAATGCATACATGCTGCTGTTCTACCATAAAGATCATCTCTGTCTTGACTGTGGATTCGTCAACATAGAGCTGTTGACTGGACACTATAGAGTTGCACAACAACACAACGCAACAAAATGAGACACGCTGGAATATCCCAAAATAATTTATTCAGTACATTCAAATCAATATACAGGCAACAGCATGTAATGTATGCAAGTCAAGACAAAATAATAAATATGCGAGCACACTAATTCTGAATGAAAGAAAAAGAAGCGGGTACGTTGACAGATAGCTTTACTGATGCTACAGCGCCATCTGGTGGTTACAGGAAACCCATTCAGTATAAACACATTCAAGAACTTGGCTCAAAATACTGTGCAATGGGTTTCAGTCAGATACTTCAACCACAAGTAACCACTCCAGTTCAAATATAACTGCCGTTCACACACACACACACACACACACACACACACACACACACACACACACACACACACACACACACACACACACACACACACACACACACACACACACACACACACACACACACACACACACACACTTGGAATTGTAATGCTAGAAAATAGATAAATAATCATTTTGGTCCATTCTTACTGTCACAATCAGTTTTAAAATGAAGATTGTAGGTCTAGTGTAAAAAAACAACACATAAAAGACACAAATGTAACAAAGAAAGCCAAGATTAACTTCAAAAGACAAACTCGTACAAAAAGAAACCACATATACAAAACAATGTTGGTTCCTTTGGCAGACATTTTCTAATGTGTTCAGTACAATTCTCCCCTACATACTTTAGTCAACTGTAGCTTCTCTTTGTCAGTGGTGCTTGTAGAGATCGGATTAAGCCATTTGATAGATCAACCAATAAGGTATTATTTACTGGATTTGATTGCAATTTCTGGTGTCGTAGATTCATATCAGTCAGTGTGCAAACTTCTATGAAGATGAAGACGTGTATCTACAGCAGTGGAGGCTGGTGGAGGTAGAAATCGGAGGACAGGCTCATTGTAACGCGTGGAACGGAATGACGAATGGTATCAAACACGCGCGTGACCACTCAACAGACGCACGCGTTTGATTCCATTCCTCATTCCACGCATTACAATGAGCCCGTCCTCCGATTTCTACCTCCACCAACCTCCCCTGACGTAGACATGTTTCAGTGGTCAGCGTGCTTGTCTGTGTGCCATGGCGTCTTGTATCTGTCGGTTGAGCTCGCTGATGATGCGGTCCTCGTGCGTGTACACGCCGGTGCGGAGCAACGTGTCCCTCTCCTCCAGCAGGCGGCTCAGGTGGTCGTCGGCGCTCTCGTTCAGAGACACGTGGGCGGCGGCGTCCGCAGAGTCTCCTCCCCACGGTCGCTTGTCCTCCTGCTGCTTCAACCTGGAGGAGAGACGAAGGATGAAGTGAGTGTGTGTGTTAGTTGGTTCTGTACCATATATAAGAGTGTGGTGGAAGCTGGTCTCTCTGGCTTGCTGTGTGTTTTAGAGAGCAGGAGAATGCAGTTTTAACTTTGTGTGTGTGTGTATGTGTGTTGTCTCTGCTCTGTGTGTGTTGACCCTGCTGTGTGTGTGTTGATTCTGGTGTGTGTTAGTTGGTTGGTACCGTACCTGTTCAGTTGGTTCCTGATGTCCTCCAGCTCGTGTTTCTCTGTCTTGACAGCTTCCTTCTCCTCGGCTGCCAGGTAGCGCAGCCTCATGTGTTCTAGCTCCTGTTGCTGCTTCTTCAGCCGTGTCATGGCGTTCTCCTGCTCCCTCTGACACACACACACACACACACACACACACACACACACACACACACACACACACACACACACACACACACACACACACACACACACACACACACACACACACACACACACACACACACACACACACACACACACACACACACACACACACACACACACAAACAATTACCACCATATCCTCCCGCTCCCTCACACACACCAGAGGATTTATCACTAACACACTTTCACACTGAGAAAAACAATTGTTCAACTCCTGACAAAAGAAGAAAGTTGTTATTCTCCTATTCCAAATATCTTACCCGGCTAAATAAAGACCAACAAGTACACACATTAACGGTTTATAATGTCACCATATGTAAATGGCAAAAAAAAGGATAAGAAAAAAAAAAAGCAGAGGTCTCACACTACGTTAGTCTACACAGGCTTCAGATTCTGCTAGCTCTGCACTGACACAGAGTTCAGACACTGAGCAGAATCCCTGGCTGTCATATGGGAAAGCTCCTAGTTTCACACCGCAGGTCCACAGGCAGCCAGGGACAAGCCAGGGCAAAACTCAGTTCATCTCTATTACCCAGTCAACTGTTGACACTGAATTAACTGTAATTTACTGTTTTCTGTGAACATTAGTAGCCTGTAATACATTTGTTTTACCAAAATTGCAAGGAAAACAAACCGCAAAAACATTTCAGCAGTGCTCCGTGCCAAGTATGTGCTAGAGCAGGACACTGGAACAATTAACGGAGGGGTTTTTCTAAGGCCTCTCGGGCGAAGCGTTTCCCCGGCTACTGCTCGTTGATGACTGAGTTAAGTATTTCCAGAACCTTGACTAGACCCCCCCATGCACACACACACACACACACACACACACACGGTGTGTGGTAGTTCATGGTTAATTTGTGACGATGACCTTGTTTTTAACAATTAAGAAGCTTTTTTCTATAAAGTTCCATTTGTCCTCCAAGAGTTAGACATCTCACACATTTAAATGTAAAAAAATAAATTAAAGTTTCAAATACAGTAGTACTCATATGAATTGGTGCTGATGGTGGGTTAGGAAAACAAATGACAAGAGGCAGCAGCTAAGTGACCAGAGAACGACCCCCACCCCCACCCCTCCACCCTCCCTGTGGCCTGTATCCAGGGGTCAGGGGTCAGACCAGGGACTCGCCTGACTGGAGAACGCAGCTCTCACACGGGGGCTCAACTGGAGTTTTCTGGAAATAGGCTCACTGACAGACAGACGGGGAAAGGACAGGCACCTGGGGTGTGTGTGTGTGTGTGTGTGTGTGTGTGTGTGTGTGTGTGTACAGTGCGCACACACACACACACACACACACACACACACAACATACCAGAGTAGTTCAACAGTGCTAGGGGGGAGTATAAGGCAGCAGCAGACACACTCGGGCTCAGATTCATCGGCAGGCCATATCTGCTGTATTCAAGGCCTGGAGATAAGACAGGGGCTAGGGGGCTACTCAGGAATGCATGCATGTGTGTGTGTGTGTGTGTGTGTGTGTGTGTGTGTGTGTGTGTGTGTGTGTGTGCGTTTGTGTTTGTGTGTGTGTGTGTGTGTGTGAGTGTGTGTGAGTGTGTGTGTGAGAGTGTGTGAGAGTGTGTGTGAGAGTGTGTGTATGAACTGCTATTCACTCTGGTCATCTTGTCTACCCAATCACAATTTACAGAAGGGGAAAGACATTACTTCTGAGACAAGAATTTCTATGATACATCTAAAGCTAAACACAACGGAAAGACATTGATATGGGAAATGAATAGTACCATGTAACACAAACTAAACATACATTAACTAAGCAAAAGCGCACACACACACACACACACACACACACACACACAGATACATACACACATACACACACACACACACACACAGGGGTTATGGTTACCGCCCTGTCTAATGCTTACCATAATACACACATGATTTATAGCTCTATCTCACATTAAGTTATGAAGCCCCTTAGTGCAGCATAAATCAAACTGTGTTTTCTTAACATATATCTGGCACTTAGGGGGGGGGGATTCTCCAGCTGGTTCTTGTCCGTAACAGTTATTAGTGAGATCTGATAAGCCCTGTGTGTCTAGTGTGTTTACACTAGTATTAGGCCCTCAGAGTGGCTGTGTGTGTGTGTGTGTGTGTGTGTGTGTGTGTGTGTGTGTGTGTGAAACAGAAAGTACCCACACTAGCTGGCTGGCTACTTAAGAGCGTTTCATTGTCTAATTCACCTTGTAAAAATATTTGGGCATGTGTAAAACACACACTGACGTAACTATGGTTAAGATATGGTAGCGAAGGGAAGGGGTTCTCTCAGCTTCCTCTAGTCTCACACACACACACACACACACACACACGACTGAAATGCATTCTCTGGCTGTTATAGAGGCCTGGCACTGAGTGACACACAGGCCTCGCTCAAATCACCAATGCTGGAATCCAAAATATGTCAAATGTCTAGACATCTGGGGGGAAACTACTAAAATAGAGTGGATTTAAATGAAGCCAGTTTAACTCTGACTGACCTGTGACTTCATGTGAACAAAATGTCATTCACAAACATTGAGCAATCATATTCATGTTCTTTTTTCATTGTAATTCCATTTTCTCATACTTACCCTTATTTTATGTATATATTTTTATCTAACATGTATGTTTTTATTTGATGTAAAGTGTATTGTGAGCCTGGTGAAATGCACTATAAACCATAATAAACTTAAAAACTTGTCTATTGAGATGTATATTACTGTGACATTAAAAAGGGGCAATTCAAAAATGTTCAACCTCATATTCATTATCTCCAGCACCATACCAGTGTCTACATATGTGTGTGAAAAATAAGATTTTTGACAACATGACATAGAAAATCGCAATTTTCACATATGTACTGTCGGCACTGGTATGGCACTGGACATAATGAGTGTGAGGTTAGAAAAGCGGTGAAGTGCCCCTTTAAGCTTAAGGTGGTCTTCTGACATGCCAAACTGTACCTGTTTAAACCGTGCCAGTTCTTTTAAGGCACGCCCCCACTGCTGCTTGTAATGGAGTTTAGACTTGGTGGTTGATTCCAGCTTTCTCTCCAGTTCCACCTTAAATTGGAGAGAGTACGTCACACAATGTCCTTGGTAAACACTCCCAGATTGTGAATGTCTACGCTATAACAAAGCAACTACAGAAGTGGATGGCCTACAGTGGTATATGCTCATGCGACTGACTGGGTTCGAACTCTGGTCATCAGTGTTAGCCCATTGAGCTAAAGCTTAGGCATCTCCCCTGAGAGCTCTGTTACACCCACCTTCTCTAGACTGAGCAGGTTGAGCTCTGACTGCAGTCTGACCTCAGGACGGATGTTCTGCTGCTCTCTAAACTGTGTTAGCCCTCTGAGCTAAAGCTTAGACACTACCTCTGAGACCTCTGTTACACTTACCTTTTCCAGGTTGAGCAAGTTGATCTCTGACTGAAGTCTGATCTCAGGGCGGATGTGCTGCTGCTCTCTGAACTGATGGAACTCCTTCTCCAACAGCTTGTACTTGTTCTCTGCTTCCAGGATCTACCGAAGAAGAAGAAGAAGAAGAAGACTATAAAAAAACAAACATGAGAAGCATTCCTCCATGTTACATTAACAACCATAGGAGTGTTCCAGCCACACACACACACACACACACACACACACACACACACACACACACAGGTGTGGAGGGGAGAAGGAAGGGGAGATCTAACAGGTAGGATCTAGCTCTGACAAACAGGCATTGGTGTGTGTGTGTGTGTGTGTGTCGACAGAGAACAAATGTATGTTTATACATTCCTGCCATGTGGAGAGGAGCTATAGCGCGGCGCGGTGGACAGACTGCAGGGTTCTCAGAGCTGCCTTCTCTCCACACGTCAGAAACCTACTTTGCTTGATTTGTTAGGGCCAGAGAGGGCCAGATGTTTTCTGGGAAAATGAGACGGCAGACAGAACTATTTCAGTAAGTGGTCCGTCTGTCTGTCTGTCTGTCTGTCTGTCTGTCTGTCTGTATGTGAGGAGGACGAGAGGGGAGGCTGGCAAAACCGTGAAGAATTTTTTCTTCTCTGTAAAAATAAAAATCTAGAGGATGCTGGGGGGTGTGAGGGAGAGAGAGAGAGAGAGAGAAAAAAAAACTCAAAGAGAACCATCCTCCTATTTCATATTGTACATAAATAAACAAAGTGAAGGGTCAGGTTTCAGTTAAATACTGAAAACACACCTCACATATCTGGAATACATCAAAGTCTCACTATTTCAACATGAGACTGAGGTGACACACAGCTTGATACCAAACTGTAACTCACACTTCAAAGTATTACAATAACATGTTAATTCAACACATGGTTGTAATATTCACTGGATAACCTCCTTCTACCCCACCATAAAATGGACTTTGATAAAAAGATTTACAATCCGATGTTGAACAAAACTCCTTCATGACACCTTTGGAAAAAAGATTTACTGGAGAAAAACTAGATTAACTAACTAGAACTTGGCCATAGGACCTTTCATTCTGTAATGCATAAGGACAGGCCAAGTAAAACACCAATCTAAGCAACTGCTCTGTCTGTGTCTAGCAGTGTCTACAAACACATGTGTTTGACACCATTCCTCATTCCTAGGAGGCTAGAGGCTAGGGATTAGGGAGTAGGGGCTAGGGAGTAGGGGTCGACATGGTATTGAGAGTCCTGGTGGAAGCCTCGTGCCAGTTGCAGCCTCTCTTCTCTCTACTGTCCCACAAAGCCACAGGGTGGACACGGCCCATTGACCCTGCTCTGTGTGTGTGCGTGTGTGTGTGTGTGTGTGTGTGTGTGTGTGTGCGTGTTGACCCTGCTGTCAATGGTCACCCCAGGACACCTCCTCCTATAGAGGGGCCATCGAGCGGGCAGTGGAGCGTCCCCTCCCCTCCCCCACCTCACCACGGCCCCCAACGCCTACCTGCTGTTGCTGCCTGCCACGCTCCTCCTCCAGCTGTTTGACCTTTGACCCCTCCAGCGCCACCTGGTGGGCGCAGTCCTCCCGCAGCCTCCGCCCGCTCTCCTGCAGCTCCCGCATGGTGAACTCATGCTCCGCACGCATCTCCCTCTGCAGCCGCTGAGTCTGGGACCACAGGGGGTCAACACACAGGGGTTAGGATAGAGAACAGAAACACACACACACACACACACACACACATTTTCACACCTTTGGTTTTAACCCTCTAAACTCACATATCTCATAACTTTGGTGGACATGTTATTTGGGGTCCCCTTGGACTGGGCTTCTAAGGGTTCATTTTGTATGTCATTATTGTGAAACAATGTTGTATCATGAATGGGATTAATTCTCTAACTGTATAATTGTGTATAGACAATCGCATGTTTCTCCATTTGGGATGTTATTTTGGTTTCCAGGAGCAAGTGGCTTCCAGAGGGCCTCACCTCCATCTCAGTGTGAGCCAGCTGCTTCTCTCTCTTCTCCAGGTCAGCCAGCGTCTTCTGGAGCTGGTCCTCCAACACACTGTACTCCACCTCCTGGTCAAACACATTACACAAAGAAGAGTCACATGGATATCTATGGAGCGTAGTGTTAGCCTAAGCTAACCAGCGTCTTCTTAAACGGCTCCTCCAACACACTGCGTCTTATCTCTTGGTAACATATTAAACAAGGCCTTAGAAGATCGTAGGGAACCATGAACATGTATTTTTTGAGAAACTTTCATCGATGATCTGTTGTTGTAACTACCTGTTTTTGGCAGTTTCTTGTAGAAAATTATAGTAGTAGTTTACCTTTTTCTTGACCAGAGCTTCTCTCTCTCGGTCTCTCTTCTTCCATTCCTCTGCCAGGGCATGCATGTGACTCAACTCCTTCTTCTTCAGCTGAGGGGAAGACACAACATCAGTTAAGTAAACAACATAATACTATAACTGGCAGACTTTGTGTATACGCTGGTAAAGTGGAATGTCATTGGAGACACACGTTCTGAATGTTAAATACAAATATCACATTCAACAATCTAGCGTAAACAGCTGTATTTATAGTATCCTGGAGCTTTCTATACAAGCTTGCTATGTTTGTCTCTAGATATTTTCGTCATGGTATTTTTTGATTGTGATGCAATCACTTTACCAGTGTACTGGACAGAACAGCTAGTAGCCTAATGTGGGCGTGCTGTTGATGTTCAAAATTACATCACTGAGAGGTTGTACTGGAGACAGAGGAGGTGATAACCCATAAACTGTGGTATTATTACTGTACCTGATCGTCGAAGAGGTCCTCCTGCATCTCCTTCCACATCTCCAGCTCCATGGCTGCCCTGTACTCCAAGGTCTCTCTGGGCTCAGCGAGGCCGCCACTGCTGGGGGGTGGTCTGGGAGGGGGGGCCGTCTTCTGGGGAACAGGGTTTCCAGTCTGTCACAACACAAGATCTGGTCAGGTCATGTTCTGGTCATGTCTCTTTGACACTACAGCTCAACATAGAAATACTGAACTGGGACTAATGTGTAGGAAATGGCAAATGGCGTTATAAGTTGTCCATCTCTACATGTAGAAATATAGAGCACATAGTAACAGATGTAGCAGTTGCATATCATACCTGTGAGGAGTCAGAGATGAAGATTTCCTGAGCCTTGACCAAGCCCAGGTCCTCCAGGGTCATAACATAACTCAGTTCTGCTACCTTCTCACTGGGCCTGGGGAGGGACAACACACACACACACACACACACACACACACACACACACACACACACACACACACACACACACACACACACACACACACACACACACACACGGTTTTAACATAACACAGATCTGCTACCTTCTCACTAGGCCTGGGAAGATTTATCACTGGGTGGAGACTGAACCAACACTATCTCAACCAAGCAGTCAAGAGGCAGACAAGAGCGCCATCTAGCAAACATATAGAGAACTGCACTCTAACATAACAACCACACTGTTCATAAATCCTGGGGAGAACCCTGATAATAGTAGTAGTATTAGTAGTGCTAGTTATGGTAATGATAAAGGTAGTAGTTCGTACCCCCTGGCCTTGAGAACAGTTAACCAGTCAGACTAGGTCTGTCTCCAGAGCTGCTGGCCTGATGTAACTAATAGTAACTAACTAGTAGTAGTAGTCAAGTTCGTACCCCTGGGCCTTGAGAACAGGTGTCCGGTCAGAGTAGGTCTGTCTCCAGTGCTGCTGGCCGCTGGGCCCCAGGAAGCGGCTCTTCTCTGCAGTGAGGAGGTGGGACAGCTGGATACTGACTGTCCCCAAGAGGATGTCTCTACTGCTGGGGTCGCGATGCCACACCTCCACCACTAGGGGCACCCTAGAACCACCAGAGAGAGAATACATCAACAACACTCCAAATACCACCCTAACTATCTGGCCATGCTACAAAGCAGTGGTATATACCAGTGGAGGCTGGTGGAGGGAGAAATCGGGGAACGGGCTCATTGTAATGCTCGGAACAGAATAAGGAATTCCTCATTCCATTCCATGCATTACAATGAGCTCGTCCTCCAATTTCTACCTCCACCAGCCTCCACTGTAGTATACATAGCAGCAAACAACACGCTAGGACCGAATGCTCTGGTGATACGTCATAACCATGTATCTACGAAAGACAAATAAAACAAAAGAAAAGTAGTTAGATTTTTGACTATGGGTTATTTGAATCCAACCGGACTGACCTGAGGAAGGTGTCCTGAAGCTGGTGTTGCAGGGTGGCGAAGTCGAAGGCGCAGTAGGACTGAGGCAGGAACACCTCCATGTTCCTCTTCACCTCCACGGGCGGGTTGGTCATGATGGGCGCCGCGCTGCCAAAGAACTGGTACGCATACCTGAGACAGGACGGGACGGGACGGGGCGGGGCGGGACAGGACGGGACGGGGAGGGGCGGGGCGGTGCGGGGAGGGAAGGGAAGGGACGGGACGGGACGGGACGGGACGGGACAGGACGGGACGGGACGGGACGGGACGGGACGGGACAGGACAGGGCAGGGTAGGGCAGGGCAGGTCAGAACAGGACGAAGTAGAGTGGTGTGTATACCATCATATTTCTGGTATGGGAGGTCATTTTCAAGCTGACTAAAAACACTTTTGTAAAATACATGACGTGTGCGTCTCCAAATAAAAATGTCAATTTGAGCTGAAATAGTATAGTATGAATGGTCCTTTAGAAATCAAGTTCATTACTGTGATCATCAGTATAATTAGTATATTAAAGTATAATCAGTATAAGCCTGTACCTGAGCATGCAGCTGACAGGGAAGCCCAGGTTCAGGTCTCTGATGCTGCGCAGGTCCATGGAGAAGCAGTAGTGGTGGGCGGAGGAGGGGATGGAGATCTTAGGAGCAGACACACTGACAGAGGAGACCCCAGCCTCAGGCTCATCCTCCACCACCTCCACCTCTACCTGGACAGGAGCATGGGCTGGGGCAGGGACAGGGGCAGGAGCAGGAGCAGGAGCAGGGGCTGGGGCAGGAGCAGGGGCTGGGGATAGATGGCCAGACGCTGAGACAAGCACAGGTGGGGCAATATTAGTCCTACTGGTTACACTAATATTCATTCAGCAGCTACAAACTCTACATACTGTAAGTAAGTGTTTATATGACGATGGGGTTCCCAGAACCAGCGCTAGCAGCAAGCAGCGATACTTAACCACCTACCATGTGGGACCTGCTGGGCCCGCTGTCCATCGTCCTGTAGGCTCTCAGCCTCGCTCTCCGTGGCTGATGGCTCTACCTGGGGCTTGGGGGGCTCTACGGGGGACGCTCTGCCAGGGGAGGGGGTCCGGGGCCTCCGTCCAGCAGGGGGAGACGGGGGGAGGGCAGGGAGGGTGGCCCTGCTCTTCCCTGGAGCCTGCGGGGCATCTCCTCCTTCTGCATTGATTCCCAGCTAACAACAGAGTGAGACACAGCCCATGTCAAAGGTCATCTTGTGCAGGGGGGTAGGGTCTAGGGTGTATAGGATAGGGCCTAGGGTGTAGGGAGTGGGGCGTAGGGTAGTTACCTGCACAGTGAGAGCCTCTCTCCTGAGGGTAACAGACACCCCTACAGTAGGCTGCAGGTCTAAGGGTATGGTAGGCTGGTTCAGATTCAGGTTCTGCTTGGTTCTGTTGGGAGGCTTCAGGACGAAGGCTCCCTCTACTGTAGCCACCTGTCTCTCTAGGTCCACGTGGCTCTGAGCCAGGCCAACCAGAGACACCTCCGTACAGCCCAGGGAGTGGTTCCCACAGCACAGGTGGATCTTGTGGACCAAGCACACACGCACACACACAAACGTTTGATACCATACCTCATTCCATACATTACAATGAGCCCATCTTCTGATTTCTACCTCCACCAGCCTCAGTTGGTCACATATGTACTTTTGTGGTAAAACTAAACAATGACGCCATTTCATATTGGGTTCTACAGCATCTTATTATGACTTGGCACAGAAAAGAAGAGGAAGAGAAAGAGAGAGAAACAGAAACAGAAACACAGAGAGAGAGACAAAGAGAATGACAGGAAAATAGAGAAAGAAAGACAGAGGGAGAGGGGCAGACAGTGAGAGCGAGAGAGGGAAAGACAGAGAGAGAGGCAGAGAGAAAGAGAGAGAGAGAGATGAGGACAGTGAGCAGTACCTGTAGACTGGGCTGGTGGCTGAGGAAGGCACGGAGGGCCTGGTCCGTGCTGCGTATCCTGACAGAGGCTCGCTCCGGCTCGAAGCTGGGGCTCAGAAGGTTCTGGAAGGGCTCGCTGGTGATGTCATTACCCAGAAGGGTGTAGTAGAAGAAGAAGTCTGAGCCCTCACCTGCCAGCTTCATGGTGCTGGGAATCAACTGGAACACACACAACAAACAAACAATTGATATTACACAGGGGATTCTGCCTACAGTTGACCACACATAAACAACCAAACTGTACATAATACACCAGGAAATACAGGGAATGAAGCATCCAGATGAGTTACATTTTTGAGTACACAGTGTGGAGCCATACCCATCTAGAAGCACATAAACATTCAGATTGACCAGTTGTTATAGCATGTAGATATTACACAGTGCTTTTGCAGGAACTACTTTACCTGTTCCAGCTTAGTAGCGAATGCTACAGTTACAGACAACACAAACAGGTCGGTGCAGTGATCTGGAGGTCCTATCTGGTGGTATCCCTCCTCCTCCTTCAGAACCGCCTCTAACCTATCTGGCAGGAGGCTGTTTACTGGTGAACCTACATAAAGGAGACGCTTGTTAAACACACGAAACAATCCCAGACCAGTTAACACAATGTTGTCACCTCTGTCGGAAGCAGAGCCCTCCAACAATAGACTGAACAAAAGTTTTAGCGAAAAGTAAAACGCTTTTTTTTGTAAAGAGACATCAGAGTTTGAGCACAGCAGGGGAAGCTGGTGGAGGCAGAAATCGTGGGCTCATTGCAATGCATGGAATGGAATGAGGAATGACATCAAACACACGTTCCTCATTCCATTCCATGCATTACAATGAGCCTTTGTCCGACTTCTACCTCCACCAGCCTCCGCTGGCACTGTGCCACAGAGTTGGAGTCAGAATGTAAGAACAGTACATCAGTATCATACAGTAGCTCTGAGAGGATGGTCATTGGCCATTGGCCGGCCAGCCCTGTGTGATGACAATTGACCTACCAGTTGGAGATGAGTGTTCTGGTACCTGTTGGCTGGGGGACCCCTGGAGCATAGGTAGTGATATTATTATGATATTATAACTGTGTCTACCTACACACACTCCTTACCTTGCCTGGGTGGAGCCTTCTTGGCTTTGAACCGATCTGGTGTCAGGTCGGTTGGTTTGGGGTCGTTCTCCAGGACTGCAGTGAGCAGAATAGCAGGCTTCTGCTTGGTGTACTTGCTGCTCAGTAAGGGGTACCACTTAGGAGCCTGAGAGACAGAGAGAAAACAACACATGACTGTAGCAGGTGTGACACACACACACACACACACACACACACACACACACACACACACACACACACACCAAGTTGTCTTAGCAGGGGAGAACCACACACACAGACACAGACACAGGCACAGGCACACACAGGCACACAGACACACAGACACACACACACACACACACACACAGTGGTTGTTGTTGTTGTGTCAAATAGGAAGTTGCCTTAGCAGGGGAGGACCACACACAAGCACAGACATACACACACATACACACACATCAACCCAGGCCATGGTTATGACAGTGTTATGATATTCGTGTTGTCGTGTCACATAGGAAATATAATGAAACAATGGTGATCTTCTGTAAGAGAACAGAAGGGGCTTACCTGTTTAATTTCTTGCACAGACCGTAAGTCAAGGATAATATATCCAACACATTCTTTAGCTGATGTGGTAGTATCGACAGAATAACATTGTAGCTTGATGGGTGTTCGCTGGAGTCTGTGGGGACAGAATCAGGAAACCACAGAATTTACATGATAATCGACTACAGCAACAAGAACAAGTCTTAGCTGTGCATGGGTGTATCTGCAATCACTGATGCTTAAATGTTAGAAAAGTCACAGTGCTCAATGAAATGAAACCCAGAGTGAGTGGAACATTGCTAAAGCGCAATGAACAACACAGAACTCTAGACCCGGCTAGTTCACACTACACGGCCGAACCGTGCTGAACCGAGTTGAGCTGTACTGGGCTGGTTATGCATCTATCATCATAGTTGCTACAGGTACAACAAAGTGCTGAAAAAGACAACATCAAAGAAAGATATCTGAGCCAACACAGTATGGTTTGGGTTAGCCCTGTAGTGTGCAAAGCCCCTTAGCTGTGACTGACCTGTGCTGGTGTAGTGTCCTTCGATCCAGCTCCCAGGCCAGCTCAGTGGCGAACTGAGGCTGGTCCTTGTGGTCCACCGGGTCTGTAGCCAGCTGCTCCCCGTCAAACTTGGCCTGCACGATCAGCTGGTGGCGCTGGCTCTTGGGGAACTGACGACCTGGGGATGGATGGATACAGAGATGTTTATAGCTGCAGTATGTGGCTAGCTGGCTGTAACCTAAGCTCTACTGTAGCCAAAGTCGACCCTTCAAGTGTACCCTTCTGTATATCTGACATGGCTAGCTAAATGTACTGTAGCTGACAGCCGAATATTGGACCTAGACAAATTGTAGCTAACCACTAGCTGGCTGTCAAGCTGCCTAGGAAGACTAGATAGCTAGCTAGCTGGATGTCAAGATGCCTAGGAGTAGGAACATTAGCTAGCTATCTTAGCTAGTAGTTGTACTGTTGATGAAGCAACTTTGAATCAGCTGTGAAATTGCATCTCATAACAACATTTCATATGAGGCTTATTATCTACCATCAGCTAGTTAGCCAGTAGTGGCACATATAGCACAATTTACATAACATATCAGCAACAGGTTGACGTCTGGCTAGCTAGCTAAGTGTTTTGACAGCTTCGTTATCATGTTACTATGAAGAATACTGACTACCGTAACTACAAGAGATCGGTCACAAGTGTTTTACCTTCAAGGATGGACACCACGATGAGAAGTTGGTCAGACTTCGAAGCCATGATGACATTGGTGACCAAAAGATGTCAAGACTCCAGCTAGAAAATAAGCTCAGCTCAGCTGGCTAGCTAGCTAGCTGGCTATGTACAAAATCAAGCTTTGCAAACCTCGGGAGGTTTAGCTGAATAATGTGTGAAACAAACCCCACCCCTCCTAACCCTGTAACCCTGTATCAATGTTTCTGACTATCACAGCTGGCTTGTTGACAAGGAAACAGACCGTCCGTTGCGTACCCGCTTTGTTGTTGTCATTTGCCGCCACCCCCTTCGTTCAAAATCGGAAATGTTGAGGTAGACGTAGACAGACCTCTACCACCCTCTGCTGTCATGAGAGGTGAACAGCAGGTGTGTTAAGGGCGGTGGGTGTTTAACAAAATAAATAGAAATTCTTTGATGTTTGTAGCAGTGGAAAACACTGAAACACTTAAATGTGTACTTAATATGCTTAATATGAGGTCAAATCAATATATTTAAAATAAACACAAACACATGACACAGGGCAGAGACTTCTGCATATTATCTTTTACAAGTCAAGAGACTTCCCTCCTCTGTCATGCTAAACCTAATCCCCCGCCCCCTTTAATTTAATAAGCAGGAAATAATTTGCAAGAGGCAGAGAGAAACAAACATATTTTTCCCAGTAAGGATGAGGATGACATTTCTTATGGGCAATTCCATTAGGATAAAGCAGACAAAACACAAGATGTTATATAAACATCCTTTTCTTTAATTCTGATTGCCAAACATATGAATTAAGGCATATACAGTATAAAAAAGCAACTGCAGTTTCAATGTGTAATCCATTTCAAAGCAACTTGACACTGTGTGGGTGAGTTAGTTGATCGGGTAACCTTGTTGAAGAGTGTCCCTCAAGATGTCAAACACTTGTAAACAGAGTTTGTAGCACTAATTCAAGTAATAAAACAACCACTTAAACTACAGTTATGCACATGACGTGGTGTGTAGATCACCATACAATGCATTTAAATGAAATCAAACAAACATACATACATAAGCATGTAAATACTCTGCCATCATGATTATATACAGAATATATACACCACAGGGGAGGCTGGTGGAGGTAGAAATCGGTGGATGGGCTTGTTGTAATGCATGGAATGGAATGAGAAATGGTATCAAACAGGAATGGTATCAAACACTCATGTTTGACACTATTCCTCATTCCTTTCCATGCATTACAATGAGCCCGTCCTCCAATTTCTACCTCCGCCAGCCTCCCCTGCCACAATTCTATATGGCACTGGGGAAAATGTGAAGATTTACTCTCCCATAAGACAATACAATCAACAGGTGGCTACAGTCAAGTACAGGATACACATGTAGTTCATCACTATAGGAAGGACCACTTTTAATAGACTCTTGTACTTAAGTGTTCTACTGCAGTTTCCCAATGGGAAAAAAAAGACATTGGGATATTGCAATTCCTCAGTACATTCAATCATATGATTACACTACAATAAAATGTGCATATAAAGTTTGTAACATGGCCATTTATGGCAGCTTCTATGACACTATGGGATTAAATCACTTGTTGTTGTTTTTTTCAGACAGGCATCCAAATGCAAAATACTTGAAAGTTGTTTTACTTAATAATACATATCTCCACCAATATTACAATACCACTGCTCCGTGAAGCTTATAAAACTTTGATTAATAATAAGAAATGAAACAGCTCTCTGCCAGTGATGGGGTCAATTCAAGGTAAATTCAGTAAATTCAGGAGGATGACATGAAAATTCAATTGAATAATCGTCGCCCATATATTGTTCTATATGGGCTTATCAATTCATGAATTGACGTTCAATGAATCCGCTGAATGTAGTGAATTGAAAGTGAAGAGACCCCAGCTCTGGTCTGTGCCTCCCATAGAGGCGATGAATTATAACACCATGGAATTGATGTCTGTAAATCTTCCTCATGTGAGCCAGTCACATGGTTTACTTCTTCCCTTCATTTTCTGCAGAGGGAGAGAGAGAGACCATAGACAAACATATTTCAAATACAACATGAAAAACACTTCTCACATATAAATAACTGTCACTAACAACATAATAAAAGTGATTATTATTCTCTGTTTATGTCATGTTGTTCTGTTATTCATATTAATGTAGTTCTGCTTAGATTGTAAGCAGACTTAACACAGCGTACAATCAAAGCAAACATCTGGGTTGGTTTCAGATTTAACATTAACAAACATAACGTACAGTACAGTGCAGCATGGAAAGCACATTTCACAAATAAACTAAAAAGCTAACTCATGGTAGTTCTTGTCAACCTATATTTATCTCCCTGTATAAATAAAGGTTAAATACAAATAGAAATGTTGGGCCACAAAATTGGTATATGTTAATAGCTTTGTAGGAAATGCTTAGCAGGGGAGGCTGGTGGAGGTAGAAATCAGAGGACGGGCTCATTCCAAATCATCTGTTCCATGCATTACAATGAGCCCATCCTCTGATTTCTACCTCCACCAGCCTCCCTTGGCGCTGAGCCACAGAGTTGGAGTCAGAATGTAAGAACAGTACATCAGTATCATACAGTAGCTCTGTGATGGTCGTTGGCCATGGGCCAGCCAGCCTGGGCTGTGTGATGACAAGTGACCTACCAGTTGTCGATGAGTGTCCTGGTACCTGTTGGCTGGGGACCAGGCCTCTAGAACTCAACCCTGCAGAGGACAGACCACAGAGCAAATCAAATCAAAATAAAATGAAATGCAATTTGTCACGTACATCACATACAAGATGCCGTAATTGACATCGTGAAATGCTTTGGGATCATGCTCCTCACTCAACAACAGTCAACAATACAATATAATATTGTATAGCAGTACATTTTTGTTTACATTTTGTGAAAACTTAATAGGTAGCCTATATATACAGAATTAGAATAATATAATAATATAACTCTGTCTGAAAAGAATGAGCATGGGCTCCAGTCATTCACCAACACAACAACAACGTCTTACGATGAATTATGTGAGATGAAAAACATAATTGAGGGGCTGTTTAGCCTACCTTGATAGAGGTCGTATTGCCCTGACATGAGAGGGTAGGTCATCCCCAGGTGTGTGTGGTGGTGTGTGTGGAGGTGCCTGGCGAAGGGAGCATGGTTCCTCTCCCGCTCCGTCTCCCTCTCTCCCTCAGGGGAGCCTTTTTCACCGGGCTGTGGAAGAAACATCAGTAGACTTTCACTAAAATCATTGTCTGTGTATTCAGATTGTGTGATAATAATGCTCTGTGTGTTGTTTACAACGGTTCTGTATATTATAATTGTATTCATTTCATATGTTCTTCAGTAAATGAGTTATACCTGAATTTCAGAGTCTATATATTCAATCTCCTTCCCTTTGACCATAAACTGATGTTATAACTGGTCCAGGGGAGGCTGGTGGAAGCAGAAATTGAACGAATGCATTCTCCATTCCATGCATTACAATGAGCCCATCCTCCGATTTCTACCTCCACCAGCCTCCACTGATCTAGTCATTTATTTCATCAATCTCCTGCTCCGCATCTCCTGTGTGAGTGTCTCTCCTCCCAGCCAGCTACTGTAGCAGAAGTGATTTAGAATCACATTCTCATGATGAGGTAGCCCTGGCCTGAGTAATATAAACTCAAGTCTTGCCCCCAGACTTTGAGGATGTCCTCTTGGTCTAATGGTAGATGCTTGGGTCTTCCATGCGTGAGACCCAGGAACGGATCACCTCTGCTACACACCACTCACCGCAGGAGACTTGCCGTGATAGGCCAGGTTGTGGTGCTGTTGCAGCAGCTCCAGGGCTGTTGACTCGCTGGTGGGCTTGCTGCTGGAGCTACGACAGTTCTGGGACACATCCGACTCCTCTCTGCCTGCCGTCTTCCCATACAGAGGGTAGTGGAAACCTAGCGTGTGCAAAACACAACTCTAGAATCTAACCGATATATGTAAATATCATTTAGAGTAGCTACTGTACAACCATCCTACATCCCACAAAAACACACTTCAGAAAAAAATTATTCTAAGTATACACAGGGTCGATCAGGGAAGGCTGGTGGAGGTAAAAATCAGAGGACGGGCTGATTGTAATGCATGGAATGGAATATTCCTCATTCCATTCCATGCATTACAATGAGCCCGTCCTCCGATTTCTACCTCCACCAGCCTCCCCAGCTGTATAACCTCCACCCGCCTCCACTGGTGTCTATCTACTAGCCAGATAATAATACTATTTGGGTATAGTATATACCAATATACCATTATAAGTCCTCATTCCATTCCTTGCATTACAATGAGCCCGTCCTCCGATTTCTCCCCTGATCGCCAACTGTAACTATCACCAACCTCATTAATCTTTCCTCCATGATTATGGAGAACTTACCTGGGTAGTTGTGAACCAGAGTGGGTGACATCACCCTGTAGGAGCTGCTGCCTGCATCACACATCTGGAGGTAGGGGTAGGAGTGCTGGTACTGGATGTAGGGCTGCTGGGGGGTGATAGGTGGTGACACCGCCGCTCTGGTACTCTGGGAGTCGTCAGACACAACCCCCATTGGCTCCTGTTCGTCCTCTTCCTGCTCCTCTAGCCTATCACAGTCCTCTATGTCTGCTGTGGGCGTGTCCTGGTTCTGGACCTGGTTCTTGGTCTTTTTAAGTTCCAGTACCGTCTTAGCCCCTGGTTCTGATGGTAGTACCTGAACATCCCAGTCCTGTGGCCTGTCAGCGTCTAACTCTTCTGATATCTGGTTCATCTCTTCAGCCTGATGCTGCTCCATGTATTTGGCCTGAGTTGCACGGCCCCAGAGGTGGACTTCTGAAGGCTACAGTAAATCGATGAGGAAAAGTGGTTGGTTGTGATGGGATTTGGCTTCAATTATTTCATTCAGTACCAGTTAATCCCTGTGACTCAATCCAATTCATTCAATTCAATTCATTCACAATTCAATTCATTCATTCAATTCCCAGTGTGAAAAGACAAACCAACCCATCAAAACGCATATGAATGGACACTCATATCATATCAAAAGCAAATTTGCTGTTGAAATGGTTCCTCTTATTTAGATATGTTAAAAGGTTCACATGTATAGTTAGAAATAAATAGATTCAAATTAAACATCCCTGCCTCCTCTGTATCTCCGAACTTTGTTAAAAACAAATTATGCAAAAGTACATCTCATCTACACCACAAAATATTATAAACATGTTTCCTCCATCCTCACTAAAGCTTTACATACTGAACCAACAACCTGTTTAAAGACCTCTTTCCCACAACAGTCTTACATACCAAACATCAAGAACAACTAAAGACAGAATGAAAAACTTACATTGGAAAATGATACATTTGAGTCCAGTTCTGTCTGATTATTTGGTGATTTCATGTCATCACTGTCTTTGACAAGGCCCTGGTTGTCTGTCATCGCCATAGCGTTGACGAGCGTCTGTTTCCCGTGCTGTGAGGTCAGAGTCAGTGGTCTGTCCTCCATCTCTACGAAGGAGAGGCCCGGTTTGGAGCAGCAGGCCTTGACAGTGTCAGTCCCTTTAGACAACACAGCAGCACTAGAGGTCATAATGTGTTTCATCTCATCTGGCTCTCTGTTAACCTGACCACCTCCTCTCTGTTTGCTCCCCTGCTGCTGCTGGTCACAACACTTAGACGCCATGAGGAGTTTCTGGTCCATGTAGAGTCCCCTGGCGTACTGCCCATAGTACAGAGACTGGGCCAGGGCGGTCTGCGTCTGCGTCATAGCCAACTGGAGCTGCGACTGAGAACTGGAGGTCAGTATGGCGTCGGTCTTCTTAGAGTCCGCAAAGTCATGAGTGTTTTTTAGCTCCTCGTTGGCCTCCTTCAACGGGTCTTCCTTCTTGCTTTTGTTGTCGTGAGGAGTGGAGGAGCTCTTGTGGAAAGCAGCGGTGGCATTTGATTGGCCGGTCTGCATGTAACCCTGGAGATAATAGGGGTCGTATCCGTGGTAATAGGGGGACTGGGGGTCTTTAGTGACCGGCCCTGGTGGAGGAGCTGACACAGCCGGGGAGGTCTTGGCGGAGGTTGGGGTGTTGTTGATGTTGACCTCCGAGACTGAGCTGGCTTTAGACCTCGTTGAGTCTGAACGACAGTCTGACCCACCATCATCCCCTGCGTCGGAGATGTCTGAGTACGCAGGGCTGTTAGTCTTGGTGGTGCTGCCATCTCCTCCTGTTAAACTTCCACAGTCCATTCTAGAAGAGCTGCCTATTGAGGGACTGGGAGCGTTGTCGGTGAAGGTGTAAACCTTATCAGCCTCAGCTCTGATAATGGCCATTCTACTCTCCTGAGATTCCGTAAGACCGTTCCCTACTTCCTGTTTACTCAAATGTTCTTTCAGAAGGCTTCCGGGGGGTTCTTTTCCCGCCATCTTTGTTACATCCTCTATCTTTAGTTGAATTATGTTGTTGTTGTCACCGTTGGCGGCCCTGCTGGCGTCTTTGTTGTGTTTGTCCTTTGATCTCTTCTTCTCTTTCTTCCTGCTTTCTTTACATGTGACTAGTGTTGCTTTCACCTGACTGGGCTCCACCACGATGCTCAGCTTTGGTTTGATGGGTTTCAGCGAGAGGTTCTTGGTTGTTATTGTTGATGTTGATGTTGTTGTTGTTGTTGTTGTTGATGCAGCGAGGGGAACAGCGGCCATAGGGGAGGTTTGCTGGGGAACGGGTTCTGTTGGGCTATTGTTAGTGTTAGTGGGGTACGCAGCGTTGGGGATGGCTATCAGTTTTGGGGGGGCCGGGGCGGGAGCAATGGGCCTGTTGGTTCTGGATTTAGACAAACACTTCTCCACTTTTCCATTTGCCTTTTTGCCTTTGTCACAAACTCCTTTCTTATCGATAAAGCCCTCAGCCTCCAGCTTCGGCATCTCCACAGAGGAGTTCCTATCCGTGACCAGACAGTTTTCCAGCACCACAGTCATGTTGGAGATGATCGGCAGGTTACTCAGGTCATCAATAAGTCCCTCCTTGATCAATGAGTTCCTCCTGGTTTTGGAGTGGGCGGTGGGACTGTGGTCGCTATTGATCAACAACCGCCTGTTCTTAGGAGAGCCGACAGTGGTCACCCTGTAGAGGGGGCTGGGCTTCTTGGATGAGGTGTTAGTGACAGTCTCTGAGCAGTCAAATGTCATGTTACTGAGAGACTCTTCGCAGTCCGACAGTCTGTCCTCGCTCTCCGCCTCAAACTCCACCTTCCTGTCCTCCTCCAGGTGGGCATGCGTCTGGTGGTAGCGCAGCCCATTGATGTGTTTGTACTTCTTGTTGCAGTTGGGATGGGGGCAGTCAATCAGGATGGGAGAGGTGCATGGCGGATCCAGGAACGTCGGATCTGACTTTCCCTGCGGAGTCGATGGAGCGCTCCGGGACTTGGCGCGCATCCTCTTCCCATTCCCGTTCTTGACGTCCTCAGAGACTAAGCTCAGGTCGAGGTCAGCGGGAGGTTTGGTTTTCCGTTTGCCAGACGTGAGGGAGGTGGTGGTTTTGATCTCCTCGACCGTGAAGAAGGGCGGAGTCCTGCAGTTGTTGATCAGGTTGAGGCTCGCCCTGCGGCCCTGAGGGTGAAAATTAACCTTTATTTGCAGAGCACTTTATATACATCAAATCGCAGTTAAAAATGCACACAAAAGTCAAAAGATTTACAAAGCATATACTGTAAAACAACAACATATAAAAACAGATGACAAAATCCGTAATTTATTCATATAATCAAACAGTTGGCCACTGACAAAAAAATAGTCCTCATTGTTTTGGTTATTGTTCATGAACAAAGGGGTGCGTCTCATAATCTGAAATGAATAGAAAATGTACAGACTGTGGCTTTAAAGGCAATTAGTGGATCTATTGTATAAAACCAGTAAAACAGGCACCTTGTGTATAGCCCCTGCTCCACCCCCTCCTCGGCTCTTGTGTGGCAGTCCTCTGACCTTGGGAAGACCGGGGTCAATGCAAGGTCGCTCAGGGATAGCCAATCGCATCCGTTTACCGCGGCCACGCCCACCTGGCATCTCAGGGTCACTGGAGGGTGACTCACAAAACCTAGAAGAAGAAGAAGAAGAAGAAGAAGAAGACAGGAGGTGTGTTATAGTCACAAAAATATACACATGGTTACAGAACACCTTCTTTAACAATGGCATGCAAAAACACATTAAAAATCACTCTCTTCATGAAAAAGACAAAATATGCTAATTATCATCATACATATTCATTAAGTCCTTTTATGTATGAATCCTTGATTATGTACTGTTTAAGTATACAGTATGTTGTCTATGATCTGTATTACCTGGGTGGGGCCCAGTCATGTTTGGTGCAGTCTAACAAGGTCCCCACGTAGGTCCTCTTCCTCCATGTCACGTTGACAACCAGGACACCTGCAGAAATCAAAATACTTTAGAAATGGCTGCAAATATGTGACCAACCATCGTCTTTTATTGTTTTTCAGAGGCCTGCTCTGACCAGCACAGCATCAACAAGCTCGTATGGTTCTTGTCTGCAGTGTGCTGTCTGCTTTTACTCAAAGACCATCTGACATTTCCAAAAGCAATTACCCTCTCAGTGATTTACCAACACTGCTTAGCAGTGAAATATCAAATAGGTGTTATGTTACTCTACCAATTAGACACTGGTGGTGACTGAATAAACAAACAGCACTTTCATTTGAGTGACTCTATACAATAACATCTTATGAAATATTGTGGCTGTTATCCAACCTTATGGACGACAATCCTGCCACATTATCTTAAAAGTGAACACTGAAAACCGTGAACCACACATAGCCTACAGACACAGAAATCTGCTTTGTTAATCCGACAATTATAATGAGCTCTGCTATTGCATTTTGATATGCATTCATCAAACGCTAGGTCTCAGCCGGGGACGTTAAGATGGTGGTCGCAATTAGCATTTGCTTAATCAATATGCACTAGGCGTCACCGCAACCCCCCGACACTAACTGAAGAAGGTGATCCAGTCTTCATGCCGCCTCGATGGGGAAGTCCCCTGGTAGAGCTCTCTAATAAAATCAGCTAAAACCTCCTACTTCAAATAGACACAAAGTGAAAAATAGACCCTCTTATAAAACACAGCAAACATCAGATGTATGTATTCCCCTGTGCTTTTGTTGTTACTTCAGCAGAGCCTTAATTAAAACCAGGCTAGGATACAACCACATCTTCTGGCTCACAAATCACTTGCACCCAGAACTGGTAGTGCATAGCAGAGCCGGAATGCTTTTTCATAAGAGACACGACTGTACTGTATACCCCTCGAGTGAAACAGAGAGGTGGCTCTAGTCTCCCCACTAGAACTGGATCAAATGAATCCTCTCAGTTTCAGTTGCTGAATATTCTGTTTTGTTTACATCTTTGCAAGACACATTTCTCAGATCATGAATATTAATATGGTACAGTGTATCTACTTGCTGTTAATAACTCCTCAGCTGATTCAGTGTGCCCTACCTACTGGTATCAGCGACATCCTCTCTTCCATACACTTAGAAAAAAGGGTTCCATAAGTGTTCTTCAGCTGTCCCTGTGGGAGAACAAAAGGGTTCCACAAGGAACCCACAATGGTTCCTTAAAGAGTTCTCCAACAGGGACAGCCAAAGAACCGTTTTAGGTAGAACGGTGTAGTCGATGATGTACTGTATTGTACATGTCAGGGTTGGGTTTAATTCACGCAAAAAGTGAAAAGAAATTTGACGAATTTGACGAAAGCCATTGTTAATTATCATTGACGAAAGCCATTGTTTTTCATGACAATCTATGGATGTATCAATTAATTCATATAATTTAAATTGACCTCTTGCATTGATTGAGTGAATCAAAATGGACCCCTGCCCTGGTATATATCAACCCCGGGATTTTGGAGTAAAACAGAGAGAGCTATTAAAGCCAAGTAAACTGTACCAAAGACCCCCTGAGTTATTACAAGACATTTTACGTCACTTTAAACACATTTCTTATAGACAGACATAACATGTTATGATATATTATGAAGACATTATAAGGCATCATACATGCCTATAATGAGTTATAAAGCCTCATAGAAAGTTTTAGCGAAAGGCCTTCTCCTCACCTTCCTCTGTCTCGTGCCACACGATGCCCTCAAGGTTGACGCTGGTGCCCGGTTGGCAGGGTCCCAGGCAGCAGGCGTCCCCGTCAGCCCCCCCTGCATCCTGGGTGCTGGTGCCTATGGACCGGGTCCTCACCAGGAGCTGCTTGGAGGGGGGGGACGCTGGGGAGAACTGGGCGTTGGACACCGGGCCTGGGGGGCCGGGGAGTGGGGGGGCAGGCACTGTGAACATTGGATCCACCTGGAAGGGAGGAGGGGAGGAAGGGAGGTAGAGAGGAAGGGAGGGAGGTAGGAAGGAAGGTAGGGAGGGAGGGAGGGAAGGAGGGAGGGAGGGAGGAAGGAAGGAAGGAAGGAAGGAAGGAAGGAAGGAAGGAAGGAAGGAAGGAAGGAAGGAAGGAAGGAAGGAAGGAAGGAAGGAAGGAAGGAAGGAAAGAAGGAAGGGACGGAGGGAAGGAGGGAGGGAAGGAGGAAGGTAGGAAGGGTGGAAGGTAGGAAGGGAGGAAGGGAGGTAGGAAGGGAGGAATAGAGGGAGGTAGGGAGAGTATGACCTCTGACTCTTCAGCTTTACCAACCTGGGGTGTTTCAGGACATCACTATCATACTTTGCTTACAGTGTTACACAGCTTTAATTCATAAAGGATATTAACAGAGGAAAATGCTCTGCAATCTAAAATCACATTTGAAGTGTTCATGAGGGATATTTAATCAAATGGAAACTCATCATTCACTATGTGATAAATGTGACATCCGTTCATTCTCAAATTGGCAATTGTATTAATCACAGGCATGATCATTTAAGCAGCTTAATGATAAGATTCTGTGAAAGGTGTTTTTGTGATGTACAATTGCAAGAGAATAAATAATTGCCTTTCAGTTTGCAATTTAGAATGATTGTTGTAGTCTCATAGCTCCATGTAGTCACAGCTGTACCCCTTGCGAGAATAGATTGTATCATTTTATACGATGGATACTTAATAAAATGAATGAATGTGTGAATCATAGCCATAATTATTTTCCCAGTTTAATGATTACATTCTGTACAAGATGTTCTGTAGATCAGCTATCAAAGATTATGAGCGTTGTACGATAACAAAACAATGCATAATTGCCTTTCAGTTTGTAATTTAGATTTGTGCACGTACTCTCAAAGCTCAATGCAAGCATGTTTTAACCTCCGGGAGTACAGACTGTATAATTTTTAATGTAAACGCATGCGTCTTTTAACCCACAGGAATTGTGTTGGATTACGTCATGTGATAAGAAAGAGAAATCATTACAACAAAGTAGTTTCTTGTTCTTATCTGATCGCATGCAGGGCTACAGTAGCTTTGGGACCAAAACAAAGACTGCTGCTGTTGCCGGCCCTCCTGTGCTCTGGGAAGGCAGTTCCATACCCTCCCTCCCTCTCATCCTCCCTCCTTTTCCTCCCTTCCTCCTCAGACATCCCATCCCATTCCCATCAACATAAACAACTCTATGACATTGACCACTTATAGGAAACCAGAGAAACACCGCTTTACTCTATTGTGGATTCATATTACCTGACAATACACCCATGACAGCACCACAGGCCTCCATTGTTAAGAGCCCGTGGCTGTTTGTGTGTGTGTGTGTGTGTGTGTGTGTGTTTGTGTGTGTGTGTGTGTGTGTGTGTGTGTGTGTGTGTGTGTGTGTGTGTGTGTGGCTGTGTGTGTGTGTGTGTGTGTGTGTGTGTGTGTGTGTGTGTGTGTGTGTGTGTGTGTGTGTGTGTGTGTGCGTGTGCGTGTGTGTCTGTGTGTATAATTTTAATATGCAGCACTGTGAGGGGCTGGGAGCCAAGAGGAGGAAGGAAGCAAAGAAAGATGGCTACCGTTCACACACTCCTCTCCACATAGTGCTGAGTGAGCACCACTGATAGCTGACAGCACTTGTGCCTCCTCCTACCTTATGATAACTGAGATTACACCAACAACATCAACAGTGTACTCAAGCGTACATGTCTACCACATATTAGGTCTTAAGACCCAGGTAGATATTTAATGGTTGTAGGGCTCTAGAATTGTATTAGAAATAAAAAATACTGTATAACAACTAACCATTCAATGGCACAACCCTTTTCCACATTGATAATAATTATAATATTGATGTAAATATGTAAAATGTTAATTATAATGAATTAGTCAGTTACTTTGGTTGCATACAGTACAATGAATATAAATGAAATATATTATAATCGCTTGAATCCAATTCAGAAGAAAAGTAATTATAATGGTAAAGATAAACATATCTGAACTATAATTATGATATCATTACCTAAATGAAAAAACAATAATAATTACCTGACAAAACCCACCTATGATGAAATTGCTTAAGAGTTTCAGAATTCTACTTACAGTACAGTAGAGTAAGATACTATAGTAGATGAACAATCTAATATGGCTGCATCTGGTATGTGTGATTACATTGTGTTGGCTATCAATTCCCCGAGCTCAAATCTGAGTAGGCTGTAATTTTTCATTGTCATTATTCTCTGGCCTTTTATTACCCTCAGCGCAGCTTATCATTCCACACCAAACCTTTCTGGCTGCATGACTGACCTGTATAGTACAGTACGCTTAAGGCAACCCCTTGTCGTTGTATTATTGATTACAGCACATTAACAGTGTCTGCATTGTTAAAAGAGTGGCACCATCAGACACTGTAAATAATAGTCAGCCAGTTGATTTGCTACTACTGTACATCAATGTGCCTAATCAGTCTATGTGTTTATCCATTCAGAATATTTTGGGGGTATACGGTTATGGCCCGGACTGAGCTGGGCCTTTCTGCTTTCTTGAACAGCTGATGTGAATGCTGTGAATAAGGATTCGTGTGATTACAATGCATATATATATCTATCTTCATTACCTTATTGACCTAGCATCTGCCGAAGGACAATCCTATTAGCCTCCCTACCTCTCATCTGAAAAGATAATTGCACATAATTGAGTTGTTGTGATAGATGTTATGTGATTGTTTGTGTTTAATCGTTGGCTATAAGCAGTAAACGGCTTACCTTTTCTGTTCTCTGTTTCTTTGACGGTGTGCTAGTGTCGTCATTCTTCCTCACAACAATAGCGCTTCCTCCCTTTATTCCACAATCCAAAGCGTTTTTGGTGATGTCTCCCATACCGTCGTCTGCACAATGACACGGGTTCTCTCTGCTTCCAACGGCGCATACATGCTCAGGTAGAGAATTGAAGACAGGACTCGTTCGCCCATCATTGTGTTTTTCTCTCCTCGTCCTGACAGCATCCCTCTCCCTTTTCCAGCCCCTGATGAGATTTTTCCCCTTTTTTTCCTCTTTGCCTTTGGCGCATAAAGCAGCGCTTACATCACCGGTGTTTGGGTTGCTGACCGCTTGGCCCAGTGCTGAATTCATTTCCAATGCCTCGCCGGGGCGTCCTTGAGCTTCCTGCCGTTTACCGCCGCTGCTGCATATCCCAGCGATGCCACACAGGGCGAGGAGCGATGTCTCCGAATCCGAATCTTTACAAGTTTTATTGCTCCTTTTCAGTCGGCATTTCCTCGACTCTTTGCCGAAATTCCCCTGGATTTGAACGGAGGGGAATGTTAGTCGGTCTGATACGGCGTTGTCGGCGTTTGAGAGACCGGACAGCTCCCCGCAATCCGTCATCGCCCCATTTTTCCCTTTCAAAAACCGATTCATCTCAAGTCTTTGTCGATCTCTGTCCAAATCAGCATTCCAGTCAATCATCAAATTGCCTACCGCAATATATCCCGCCAACGACCATAGCCATAACCGGCGTTTCAATTGCTTTTGGCTTATCACTCTTCTCAAGTGTGAAAGAGACTGACATCCAATAGAGATTAATTCTGACAGAAAACGGTGATAGGACCCCTGTCCTCACAATAGGAGGGCATAGTCAGATTTAAAGTGGACCAACATAGGCCACTCAACCATGTTTAGGCCTATGCTTTGTTCTGGATCTGAAGAGTTGCCCTATTGGTGCTGTAAAGTGAAAGTAATGGGTTCAGTAAAGCCCCCCGATCTAATCAATACTTATATCAAGATTTATTCTCACGAATATAATATTTGCTGAATCAAAAGTGCTTCATGGTATTATATTCTCCATGGGCTAAGAGTTGGTTGAGCAAAATAGCTCAATATACAGGCCTATAGGTCATTTGTAACTGTCCCCTTAACTGTAATAAAAAGCACCCAGTAGGCCAGTGGAGGCTGGTGGAGGTAGAAATCGGAGGACGGGCTCATTGTAATGGATGGAATGGACTGAGGAAAGGTATCAATCACGAGGAATGGTATCAAACACGCATGTTTGATACCATTCCTCATTCCGTTCCATGCATTACAGTGAGCCCGTCCTCCGATTTCTACCTCCACCAGCCACCCCTGCAGTAGGCCTAGGCAATATGTGAGTATTCTAATATTATGTGCTACTGTACAAACAAGGGTGTAACCTATATTTTTTACTAATCCAGATATTTGTATATTTAAACATAATGGATTTACATCATCATATATTTGAATAGTATATATTGTTTGACTACATTTGGCTGCAAACATGTCCAACCTGAATAAACCACATTTCCTTCTCTCCAATGTGACTCTATCCTGAATGTCATCCTGAGAGTCCGCCATGTTGACAGATAGACCTCTTGACAACCATTGTCTTCCATCTACGGGGCCTTGCATCCCAGCAACTGTGTCAGACCACTAACAAACTATCGATTCCCCCCCCCACCCCCTTGTCAAGCCCCATCACATTGTAGAATACAGTTTGCCACAACCAGACTAACAGCTAGCAAACAATAAGATTCACCTCTCAACTGGGGAATGAACCAGGGAGGCCTATATAACAACAACACCAGTCCTGTCAATAGTCACTCATGGTGTCCCTTTAAGTAAGGGATTCTCATTGATTTCATGTGATTTTGTCCTACCTCTGCAGTAACAATATTATACAAAGGAGACCACATCAAATTGCTGAAATCATTTCTAAACAGCTATGTTACATTGTGATAAATACATAGATTTCATGCGGCCTATGTAGGCTACCACTCATAGGGCAGACAGAGACATTCTCTGAGAGTGAGCACACAATGCTCTGGTCTCTAATGATCGTCAATAATCATTATGTCAGTCCTTTGCTAAAGATTCATGACTATGTAAATCACCAGTGATTTCCAGTCCAATGATAACAAGATAACAAAGTCAAAATGTCTTTAACTGGGACATTTTCCACTACAGCACACCAGTAGTCAATCACTTACTAGCTGATAAGACATCTGGAACAGGAGGCAGAGACCTCTCACCAGTTCAACAGGACAGCATGTAGCACACTCACAATCAGTGGGTTAGGCTACTCTGTCTCTGTCTCTGTCTCTGTCTTTGTTTCTCTGTCTCTCTGTCTCTCTGTTTATCTCTGTCTCTGTCTGTCTGTCTGTCTGTCTGTCTTTCTGTCTGTCTCTCTCTCTCTCTCTCTCTCCAATGGAAAAATACTTCAACTATGATAACTCTGTTTACTCCAACGGCCGAACATCAGTTGAACTGAAAAGGAGGAACGGTGGAACCAAACCAACAAGTTCTGGTCTGGTGGTCCCACCTAGAACTATGTCTGTGTCCCAAAATCGGTAGGCTATCTAACCTCTCCTGTGTGTGTGTGTGTGTGTGTGTGTGTGTGTGTGTGTGTGTGTGTGTGTGTGTGTGTGTGTGTGTGTGTGTGTGTGTGTGTGTCTGCTTTTCGCTTTGTGTTTACATTCATAATGGAGGTGTTTCCACACCTGATGTTGTGACTGCAGGTGCAGGAGGAGTAGAAAACACCAAAATGTGAAGAAAAATGTCAGTGATTAAACGCTATGATTTTTGCAAGCAAGTTTTTCTTCACAGTTTCATATCTACATTTATAGGTAATGTAAATCAGAACATAGGTTTCCAAGATGATCATCATCCCTTTATCTCTGAGCATAATTCTTATTTAACAAATCAAGACTATACGTCTTTCAGGTCTCAATGGGCAGGGCACCATTAGAATACCAAAGAGAAAAGTTGGCTATTCAGAGGATTTCAACAGAAGTGTATTTGTGTTTCAAAGTGCAGTGCCACTTCTGTTTACACACAACTGAAGGGACTTTGGCTTGTCAATTGTTGGTAAATAACAGAGGACAGAGGAAGGAGGCTTATAGGATAACACATTGTGTTGGTCATAAAAACAAAACTCTTCGTCAGCTACAACTTGCTTTTAATACTGTACAATGTACCTTGTGTGACTTAAAAGTTTTTTGAATGCTGACGAATCAAAACTCATAATGTTTTCAAATTCAAAATCAAAGCCACTGAACCTTCTATCTATCACCACTTTTCAGGGCTCTGAGATTGAGTCTGTGTCTCAATACAAATATCTAGGAATTGTAATTGATGATTCTCTCTCTTTTAAGCCTCACATTCAGAAATTGGTGAAAAAACTGAAGTTGTTGCTGCCACCTTTATGTCTGTGCTGGACTATGGCGATGTTATCTACATGCATGCATCTTCACAATGCCTACACACGCTGGATACTGTCTACCATGGAGCACTGAGGTTTATTACACATTTCAAAGCCCTTACTCAGTATTGCTCTCTGTATGCTCGGTTGGATGGTCTACCTTTTCCACCCGTAGACTTAATTATTAGCATATTTTTATTTAAAAGGCTATTCTTGGTCTGCTTCCATCTTACCTACGGATCTACATCCTTCAGAAAAGTATGGGAAGATGTTGTCTTTGCTCCCAGGACATATACCTACTATCTGTCCCTAAAGTCTGGGAAAAGGGTGTTTAAGTATGCTGCTCCCTCTACTTGGATTCAGTTGCAAAATTACCTGAATCTTCGGGAGCTGGTCTCACTGGATGCATTTAAAGTAATTCTAAATGACTTGGAGGCAGGTACATCTGGTTGTAGATGTTTTAGCTGATTCATATTGCCCCTGTTTGATCCCTGATGTTGATGACCTGTGACGAATATGTTTTTTGAGTCTGCAACCCTGTTAATTGTGCTGCTGCCTGTCTTGGCCAGGACGCTCTTGTAAAAGAGATTTTTAATCTCAATGAGACTTTTCCTGGTTAAATAAAGGTTATAAATAAATAAAAACTATTCAAAAGATCTGTTCATAAAATTAACCTTATATAAATATAATTTTGAAAATACTAATAATTGATACAGATTACATGTTACATCAGTGTTTGAGTTCAGATAATAATTTAATAGAATAATGTAGATTACAAAATGTGAGACCAATGCCTTGATAAAGTGCATTACCAAAAATACAATATGAAATTCAATGTCTAAATATGGCAGAAAGTAGGGTAATATCAATTTTGACCCAGTACACGATATAGTACCATATTCCAGTAGTCCTCATTGGTGACGTAGCATGTTACCTGAGCCCGCGGCCAGTCCGCCCTCTCAGTGGCGGAGAGAAAGAAAAGGAGGGCAGGTGAGAAAACGAGTCTTCGCCTTTTCCCTGTCACAGGTCCGGTCGACAATATCCTAAGAAGCGAACGAACGGTAATGACCGAGCAAGAGTCTCAAAGCAGCGCACGAGGAAGTTAGAGAATGTGCAAAAGAAAGCATTAGGAGATGATTACAAGTGTCCGTCGAATACATTTATCCGAATGTCCACTCTCGATGGATTCTATGTGAGTACAAGTAAAAGCAACAGGCAAAAGCTTTTTTGGAATTGGATACAGCATGACATTAACATGTAACATCACCTGATCATGTTTGAATGACTTTATTGTGTTTAAATACATTTGACTCACTTTATTATGTTTAATAAACGCCTTACAGTTCCGACGTTGAACATGCAGGCGAGGAGAAACCGGGTAGGAAGGGGAGACCGTCTCCCGAACAGCCCCTGGCGATGGACACCGAACTGGAGATCCCTGGGAGGCGAAAACCAGTACTTGTGAGGTAGGTCTCTTTAGGGAAAAAACGGTGTTTTCCATAGTGGCTGACATATCACTTTCCACAACTTTATTACACTTGACTTCACTTAATAGACTTTGGACGTGAATGCAATGTACAATAAATACTGTTAACGCTGCTGTACTGCATATTCTACGTGTTTTGGTGATTGTGACCTACTTTGTGTTTTGAAAGCAATGTCATATACTCTATATAGTTTTCTTTTTATAGATCACAGACGTTTGACCCCTCACTACTCTCACGAATACAAAGTGATGGTCAGACCAAGCTTGAGAGGAAGAAGTCTCACTATAGTCAGGTTAGTATTATGGATGTGACCTTTGAATTCAACCTTTTGAATAGAAGATCATGTACAAGTGTAATCTAATGATATAATTAACTTTAATTGATTATTACTAGTAATAACAGTTTGTCCCATTCCAGCTCTCCAAGACCAATTCCCAGTATCACAAAACCTTCAAAGAGATCAGTAGTGATGAACTCGTGAGACAGAGTAAGTGCACACAAACTTAAACTGTCTTAATAATTACAGTTTTTTTGGTTTGAAGGTTTAAGTCACACTTCTCAAGGCCTCGTACAACAATAGGCCTAGTGATTCTGAACTGGAGGAGAGTGAGACTGTAGCCTTTTGCCTGTTGATATGAAATGTGCTCACAGCAGGGTTTTCTCTGAATGGCTTCTTTCTTTCCCAAGGTTACACCTGTGCCTTGCAAAAAGACATGCTTTATCAGGGAAGGCTGTTTTTCTCTGACAACTGGATCTGTTTCCACTCGAAGGTCTTTGGCAAAGACACCAAGGTAGAATTAACTGGATGGCCAGACATGGCCTTGGACTGTACTGTACAATCTCATTGCAAATGAATTGAGTATATTTAACGATACGACACAGCCTGTATCCCTGTTCAGTATAGTATCTCTACCTATCTTCCGCCGTAGATTGAAGACCCATCTCTTCAGGCTACATCTTAACTGCCCCTCCTAAAGACCTCTTCATCCCCACTACCCCCCTGTACAATTTTCTCTGCTGTAAAATAAAAACAGCCCCTGGTCCTCGCATAGATTACTTTTTCTTATGATGACTGATGGATAGATGATTCACTTACTTAAACAAATGTATTTGTTGTATGTCGCTTTGGATAAAGGCGTCTGCTTAATGCCATAAATGTAAAATGTAAATGTATGTTTTGGAGAGTTAAAAGTAAAAAGCCTAAACGTCATTTAGTGTCCGACTGTCCGTACCCATCTTTGAAAGATGCAATACGTATCATTCATCCATGTCTGTTTGCAATACTAATGAAATATGAGACATCCCCATTTTAACTGTTCACCAGGAAGTAGAGGATACGTTCTGTTTGTTTTAAATACTAATGCAATACTAACATGTTGACTGTTCACCAGGCAGTAGCGGGTAATGCTGTTTGTTTTTCCTCTCTTTTACCAGATTGCCATACCTGTGGTCTCGGTGACTAACATTAAGAAATCCAAAACTGCCATCTTAGTGCCAAATGCACTTGTTATTGCCACCACCCATGACAGGGTAACAACACCTGCTATGACATTTTAATGACATTGTTCATATTGTTACACAGTACATCTATAATCACAGACCATTTGAGTGGCCTGTGATATTGTTCTGTCACAGTTGTGACTAAACTTGTGCATTGTTGTTTTTTGTTTTTTTCAGCATGTGTTTTGTTCGTTCCTTTCACGAGACACAACCTATAAATTCTTGATGTCTGTGTGTATCCATTTGGAGGTAGGTTAAGTTGCTACCCTGTGATTCTCTCCATTGTCTGTTGTGACATTTCACATTGTGCTGTTAGTCAATGTTCACCGGGGGGTAGGAGTGTCATGTTCACAATCATGTCACAAGTGACTTCTTTCCATAGCTGTACATTACTGTATTGCCACCAGGGGAGGCTGGTGGAGGTAGAAATCCGAGGACAAGCCCATCCTCCGATTTCTACCTCCCCAGCCTCCACTGATTGCTGACTGTATTGCCACCTACAGTAGGGTTATGAGTCTGCAGGGTTCTCCCTAAGTTACTCTATCATTACGAAATATCTGTTTATTTGCTCTGAAATGTTGACATTGTGGCAAAGCCAAATAGACAAGGGGGCGCAACATTCTTTGGGAAGAACCCTGAGTCTGGTAATCTGAGAATATGCCTTCAATAACATCCTGTGTTTAAGGAGAAGAGTCCAGGAAACAGCCCCATCCCCTCGTCTGCAGAGAACAGCTTCAGAGCTGAACGACCATCACACTTTCCTCTGGTCAGTGGAAACACACACACACACACACACACACACACACACCCACACACACACACACACACACACACACACACACACACACACACAGACACACACACACACACACACACACACACACACACACACACACACACACAGACCCCTCATCTACAGAGAACAGCTTCACAGCTGAACCATCCTCCTGTCAGTCAGAGTGTAACCCCTGTCCCTCTGCTGTGTGTCCTCAGACGTTCCAGGCTGACTTCTGTGACCTGGATGGAGCCGTGCGACAGAGGAGACAGGACATGGAGGAGAGCAGCAGTTCAGACTCCCAGACTCTCGACTATGAGAAGATAGCAGGTTTGACCTCATCCTCCTCTCCTGTTTGTTGTTGTTGTTAAGAGAATAATGAAGTCCTCTCTTTATGATAACACATGTTTTTGTTTGTTACATGTTGGTTACACACATTTGTGGTTAAACATGATTGACGACATGCTTGAAGCCATGCATCGTACATTATTGGGGGTAAACTAAATATACTGCACTGAAACCTACATTAACAGTGCAGGGGAGGCTGGTGGAGATGTGTGTTTGATACCCGATTCCATTCCATGCATTAAAATGAGCCCGTCCTCTGATTTCTACCCCCACCAGCCTCCCCTGTAACAGTGTCTTCCCCTCATGTCTTCCTAGAGTTCCCTGACCTCCATCCTCCGTTCCTGGACGTGTTGAAACACGGAGAGGTTCCTGTCCTCCCTGAGGTCAACCTCCAGCCCCCGACAGAGACACAGCCGCAGCAACAGGGGACAAACTACAACGGTAACCAGTTTCTCTACACTCACACTACCCTCACTGGTACAATAATATACACTCACACTACACTCACTGGTACAATAATATACACTCACACTACACTCACTGGTACAATAATATACACTCACAGACAATAATATACACTCACGCACATGGTCAGCAACAATACTCAAATAGGCGGTGGCATTCAAGCAATGATTGATTGGTATTAACAGACCCAAAATGTGGCAAGAAACATTCCCCACCCCATTACACCACCTCCACCATGAGTTACTAATAAAGTGCTCAGTGAGTGTATATATAGTAATGGTGCTTTTAAGTGCTCCCCGGAAACTCTGAGCTTCCATCCAGATTTACTGTAGCATTCAGGGTAGAGCTCCCTATTGGCTAATTCTGAGATATCTTGAGATCTCAGAGGTGCACAAGTTGCTGAGTCAGAAATCTCCAAGTTTCCTTTTTCTGGTGAACACTTGAAAAGACTAGAAAAAGACAGACATTTGTACAGACACATCAAAGTATGATGATTTGATTCTGGATGGACTTTTCCTTATTGCAGGTTCAGCCAAACCAGCAGATCTTGTATATGACCTGAGAACACTGAAGCCTGTGTCTCTGAATACCCTTCTGTTCATCTACTTATTCTTGTGAGTTAACCCCCCCCCCTAATATTCTGCATGGAAGGTTATTACCGTAAAGTGTGATTAAATTGTGATTTGATTGATTGATTGATTGATTGATTTGATATGTTGTGTTTGCAGAGTGTGTGTCCTCGTGTTGTCTTCGTGTTACATGGCCTTGAAGATCATGTCTCTGGAGCAGAGGTTGACTACTCTAGGGTCCATGACAGAGTTCTCCCAGCATGAGTAAGGTCGTAGGTCATAGGTCACATACAGTACTGCGTATTACCCTCAACTCACCTCAACTCATTCCACACACCTGACTACAATTAGTTTGGATATTCATCTGTAGTATACATATACATATACATATATATATATATATATATATATATATATATATATATATATATATATATATATATAAGGTTATAGAAGGCAAACTTGATCTCTTCAAAAACGCTGACGCGCTTCGGAGCAAGCTCCTTCGTCAAAGCATGACATCCAGAACTTCTTTTCATACTTCACATTCCATGGACTGAGCGCCCCTCCAGCAGTCCAACTGAAATTCAAAAGCTCTTGAGTTCTGAGCACCTGCACTTTTCAACAACACACTATGACTTCTATTCCAGAAATGAGTATCTGAGAGCAAACTCAGAGGTGAACGCTGAGATCTACTCGGAGCTCTCCCTAAACCTCATGAAATTGGAAAAGGTAGGTAGATGGCATTTTTTGCTTTTGTTTCCGTTCATGCGAAATCCCGTTCTTCACACGGTGTTGTCACGAAGCTGAACTAGAGCTTCTATAACACAAGGACAGGCTTGTTTTTCTTGATCAAACATTTATAGTAAGTGATCTGTGGTAGAGGACAGTGGTAAGATGAGCCCATCTTTTAGGGATGTGTCTGCACCTGATCTGTCTGGCGCTTGTGGGGAACCCTGCATGTTCTTAAGGCTGTTTTCATGCTTTTTCATGTCGATCTACATGTCGTCGCTCGACAAAAATGTGGTGTCGCTCTCGCCTTGTCATAGACGATCTATGAGGGCGTCAGCAACATAATGAAGTTCAGAAGGTGTGAGACACCCCACCAACAGTGTCGACTAGACGTTATCTCTGTCGATCGAAAGTTGTCGGCAGTGTTGATTGACGAAGCATAAATTAACCTTGAGCGTAGCTTTTCTCAACAGTATTGTTAGTATGCTGCTGCTGCTGCTGATGATGATTTTTGATGGTGTCATGGTGATGATCCATCATCATCATCATAATCATCATCATCATCATCACCATCATCATCACCTACTGTAAAATGAAGAAGCTGTATATAGCTGTTATGAACCTGCATAGGGCAATTGGCCCACTCACATTATATAAATAGAATGATTTTTTCTATGTCTATGCTCACATTCTCTGTACTCCCTTCTCAATGTTCTCTACCTCCTCAGCTTCAGAGAAACCTCCAGAGGCTGCTGGAGGAGGTTCAATGAGGACAGGTCACAGAAGAGCCATTTACCTTATCTGTCTACGCTTCTGGTTAGCCGAAGCTATGACGCTGCTGGACGGTGTGGACCAAGACCTCATTCGAAATTAAATTTTGTTCTTACTGTACATATTCCCATTGTTCAACTTCGGCCATGTAATTTGATGCGAGAGCAAACATTCTCTTCTTGCTGGCACCAACCATTTCAAACTAGCAAACTGTCTGCAGCCCTACAGGGTGTGCAGGGGAGGCTGGTGGAGGTAGAAATCGGAGGACGGGCTCATTGTAATGCATGGAATGGAATGATACCGTTCCTTATTCCGTTCCATGCATTACAGTAAGCCTGTCCTCCGATTTCTACCTCCACCAGCCTCCGCTGCACATCCACTGCTATGAGTTGACCAGAACATTTTCTTGCTCAGATGAAGTCAGTCTGTAAGCTCCTTGTCCAGTAGGGCAGATGGCCGTACAAGCAGTGAGCGTGTGTTATTATTTACCGTCTTAATTAATTATTAAGCTGTGTGACACAGTAAACCATAAGATAAAGATGTGGTGGAACATGGTCCTGACCTGACGTGCTCCTCCGTCCTCCTCCGTCCCAGTCTGCCCTGTCTGCCCAGGTATCTGTCCTGTGGTCTGGGCTGAAGAAGCAGGCTGTAACAAGGCAAGGCCTCAGGGCCTGATTTACTAAATGTTTTGGCACTCAGATGGGATATACGACCAAAAGAAAGCTGACATTTTTTTCTGTTGTGGTTTATCTCATTGTCTCCCTCCTTATCTTAAATGTTGTACCCTTTTGCTCTACCTTCCATGTTTCATTTCCTGTGGAAAAAAAACAGGTGCAGCATGCACCATGGCGCAAATACTTAGTAAATCACGCTCTCTGTGCTAAAGTATTGTTGTTTGACTTTGGAATAGCTGAAAGTTATACTACTGTATCACAATTCAATCATTCAGATCAATTGATCTTTCAGCTTGTTTGTCAACAAGCTGAAAGATGGTTATGGTGTTGTAGTTTTAGTATGGGGAGATTCAACTTGTGGCTGTGATTTTTGTGAGAAAGAAACTCTTTCTCATTTCAATAAAGAAAATAAACATACATTGTTGTGGTATATGTATACACTTAATGACGATGTCACATTTGTATATTACATTATGTTTATGAACAGTATGAGCAACACTTTGAAAACAAAACCATTGTCATGTATAGTACAGTACCTTTGTACCTGCTGTGGTATTGGTGTGCTGATCTGATTTAGATGACTTATTATAAGCTTGTTTTACTCCATTGTTTGTAAACAATGTAATTCTAAACAAACAATGTATAGCTCCAAAACATGGTTAAAACTATCATTTTGAACTCATGGATTGTCAGTCCTTGCATCCATAGCTCCATCTATGAATTGAGATTTCTCCAGCCCCATCCCTCAGCTGTTTACCATAGCAGGGTGACCACTTTTTTGTTGTTTGAATCCCAGATTGCCCTTTTCAACATTCTCTTGAGCAACGAGGGTATTTCCCAGTCAGCCTCCTCCTTGTACAGGCCTCCTGCCTGCTGTTGTGTTGGTGGGCTGATCAGGCTTTAGATTACCCACCAGCCAGCCTTTGTTGCCTGTAACCCTACCTTGTTCCCATCATGCCTTGCCAGGTTTCTAAGGTAGTTTTATTCTCAACAAACATGGCTGAAGAGTCAACGAACTCAAACATCCATGGGTGAGTAGATCAGAATACACCTACATTCTACAATCAGATACTACATCATAAACCCATGAATTTATTGTTGCTGATTATAGGTATCTATTAAATCATTTAATCTGTTGAACACCATTAGTCTGTGAGCAGCGGATTAACTGTATGTAGATATGAGTTTAAAGGGCTGGTTGGGCCTTTGACGGAAAAATAACATTTTCAATAGAATATCTCCATTGAAGATGCATTTTAGTCTAGGATTAAGCTGAATCTATGTCCGGAGAAACCACCCCAATGTGTTTTATATGTTTATTTTAAGCCTCATAACCTCATAGTGTTATTACAGTATTTCTAACAAATCCTTTTTCTAGTTGTTGTTTTTTACCATAGAAATACAATGAGTAGAACAGACAATGGCAATTTGGCTAGGAGACCAAAAGATGGCTGACATGAAATTGTAATACGTATGTGCCATGGTCATCATTGTTATTGCATGTCTAAAACACAGGAGGAAGCAAATCATAGCAACTAAGCATCATTTGACTGAACATTCCGATGTCAGTTGAGTTGGTTGGTGGTAAACTAAAACCTCCTGCTACACCAAAATATGGCTACCATGAATGGGTTTGTTCTACTTATTCTATTTCTCTGGTCTTTATAAGGTTATATAATGTTTCCCAGATCTACCCTCTCCCATGCTCCAGAGTTCTCCAGGAAACATCCAATGATCCCTAAACTGTATGTGATGCCATGGAAACAGGACATGAAGAACCAGAGACTCTTACTAAAGGTGAGATAACCATTCAGAGAAGCATCTCTGGTCATAACGTGCATAGCAGACCAGGGGGATATATATATATATATATAAACAAATATATATACAATAGTCATTGTTCACTTTGTTAAGAATGATAATCAAATAGACCCCAAAAGTGCAAACCCCAACCATTCAAGCTGGGCAAGCTAAATCATGTATTATTTTGACCCAGGTCCATGTCTGTTCCTCCTTGTGCTGTCTGTCAGAACGCAGCACTGGCAGGGGTTCCCCACAGTCCCCAGGAGGAGAGTCTGTGTCTGGAACGCCGGGAGCGACTGTGTCACGGCCAGGACAGAACCAGCCTATCAGAGTCCTCCGCCGTGTTCAACCCAGCGCAGACGGGCCTCACCACCCACAATGCCTCTGGGTTCTCCAGGTACAACAGCTCAGTGGTCACCACGCGCCAGCTCTACCAACGACGCTGAGCGCACCTGGAACCTTCTAACAATGCGCAGAGAACCTTGAACCTTCCGTAGCAACGACCCTGATAGAACCTAGAACCTTCTATAGTAACAACCCTGATAGAACCTACAACATTGTACGACCCTGAGAGAACCTGGTTCAACGTTCTGTAGCAACAACCCTGAGAGGAACGGTAAACTTCTGAATGAGGGTAGAAGGTCTTTCAATAAACATATATGTACTATCCTATATATATTATTTTTTATTTTTTAACTATTTCACATTTTAGAAATATCGAAAATTATTTGAAAGGCTACATATATTATGCTCTTTTAATTCTCCAAATAATTTATAAAAAAAAATAAGGGATTAAAAATCTATTGAAATTCTTATGATAGTCACTGTGTGTGTGTGTGTGTGTGTGTGTGTGTGTGTGTGTGTGTGTGTGTCACTGTGTGTGTGTGTGTGTGTGTCACTGTGTGCGTGAGTGTGTGTGTCACTGTGTGTGTGTGTGTGTGTGTGTGTGTGTGTATGTGTGTGTTTGTGTATGTGTGTGTGTGTGTCACTGTATGAGAGTGTCACTGTGTGTGTGAGTGTATGTGTGTGTGTGAGTGTGTGTGTGTGTGAGTGTGTGTGTGTGTGTGTGTGTGCGTGTGCGTGTGCGTGTGTTTGAGTGTGAGTGTGAGTGTGAGTGTGTGTGTGTGAGTGTGTGAGTGTGTGTTTGCGTGCATATATGCGTACGTGTGTTTTAGTGACACAGTGTTGCCCAGCCGTCCCAGGAGGCGTCTGTAGGGGTAGAAGAATGTGGCAGGCTACTGTGAAGGGCAAGCCACACACACACGCACACACACACACACACACACACACACACACACACACACACACACACACACAGACACAGCAGCCAGACAGAACCAGGGAGAGCAACACTGAGTCGAAACCATTTCTCGGACAGGGATCTCTCAGGGATCTCTTATGCAACGTGGAGGGTAGAAGGCACAGGGAGAGAACGGAGGCAACAGAGACAAAGGAGGGTCCATCCTGCTCTTCTGTTCTTACGGACACTCCCCATGCAAGTCAGTGGCCTCAGTGACTAACCCTAACACCCAGCTTGCACTGCTAGTCTCAGTGTCTCTGACGACAAGAGCTGAGAAGAGGCTCAGCACAGCCGGTCCAAATCGCAGCAGCAGCTCACAGGCAAAGAGAAGACCACCCGACCCGGTGGTGGGGATGAGGGGGGCTGTCCAGTCAGGCTTCCCCCTGCTCAGTGTGGCCGTGTTGGGATGTCTCTCCTGCCTGTGTGACGGTCAGACCCAGGAGGATACCTCAGGTTCTGTGGGGGCCCCAGGCCCAAAGCCGCCTCGTTGGCCACCCCACCTCATCTTCATCATGGTGGATGATCAGGGCTTTGGGGACGTGGGGTACCACGGATCAGACATCCACACCCCGGTGTTGGATCAGCTGGCTGGGGAGGGGGTGAAGCTGGAGAACTACTACGTCCAGCCTATCTGCTCACCCTCTCGCAGCCAGCTCATGACTGGACGGTAAGCACTTTACCGTTATGCACTGTACTGTACTGGCCGATTATCTCTTGTGCTGGCTGGATTGATCACCCTCACACTCCTGGGCAATCCGAAGTGTGTTCTGATAAAGCTTTACAGTACACAGATATGTCACTAACACAACTTGGGGTGAAGGTAGTCTGGTAAATCATTGAGAACAAGTGGGAGGCTGACATAATAAAGATAAATACATGTAAAAAGAACAATAACAATCAAAGAAAAGAATCAGAGACTGTTTTCCCCCCCTCATTGGTTCTGGGTCTCTGCCCTCTTTACAAGAGCGATTACACAGTAATGGCCTTTGCTCTTGGAACAGACATCAAGTTTTTGCAAATAGTAGCCCCGCAATTTCGACTTGCTCCGACCGAGCCTCGAACTTGCGACCTCTGAGTTGTCAACACACGTGACACAAGTCTTCTCAAATACCCGATGTTAACCAGCTACGCTATCGAAAAGCTAGCAATTCACCAGCGTGGGTGGTAGGGGGTATTTGAACATGAGGAGTGAGTTTACCATCTCAACACGGTTACGCTGTGCTCCCCCCACCCCAACCCCTGCCTCTCTAGGTGCCAGATTAATAGGCTTGGCTCTCACCAACCTCTTTACTCGCACACACACACTTTAAAGAGAAAGTAATGTGATTGTGAATCGAGCCTTATGTTCAAGTGGGCTGCAGAAACATTAGAGCCCTCCCACAACATCAGACAGACAGCTAATACCCTGGGAATGTTGAAGTAAAGCACGTGAATTCAAAACGGTTGTGTGGCCCCCCCCACTCCCTGCACCCCCCCGGCCTCTTTAGGTACCAGATTCACACGGGCCTCCAGCACTCCATCATCCGCCCGCGCCAGCCGCTCTGCCTGCCCCCGGATGCACCCACCCTGCCCGAGAGGCTGCAGCAGGCCGGCTACTCCACCCACATGGTGGGCAAGTGGCACCTGGGCTTCTGCCGGCCTGACTGCCTGCCCACAGGCCGCGGCTTCCAGAGCTTCCTGGGCTCGCTGACGGGCAGCGGGGACCACTTCTCCTTCCAGAGCTGCGACGGGGCCGAAGCCTGCGGCTACGACCTGCACGATGGGGAGAGGCCCGCCTGGGAGATGGCCGGCAACTACTCTACACTGCTCTACATAGACAGGTGAGCCACAAAGTCTGCTTCTAGACAGGTGAGCCACAAAGTCTGCTTCTAGACAGGTGAGCCACAAAGCCTGCTTCTAGACAGGTGAGCCACAATGCCTGCTTCTAGACAGGTGAGCCACAATGCCTGCTTCTAGACAGGTGAGCCACAATGCCTGCTTCTAGATAGGTGAATAGTTAGTTATGTCTTCTGGCTGCATCAGAGAAAGGGTTTGACCTCTGTTTAATAAAAACCTCAAGGGGGCGCTTAGTGGTGTAGTACACTAATGCGCTTACCATGTAATCGCAAGGTTCCTGGTTCGATTCCGACCCTCGACCTATCTTGCATGTCATCCCTCCTCTCTCTCACCCATCCTTTCTGTCAATCTCTACTGTCTCTATCCCAATAAAGCAGAAATGCCCTAAAAAACATATTAATAAAAACCTCAATATTTGACTGCCTAAAACTCTTGTCTCTTCTCTTTTTTCAGACCCCAACACTTTTGCATTGATTATAAGAGGGCTGTTAAAACATCTCTTAATGTGTTTAAACACCTGATAAGCTGTTTAAACGCCTCATAAGCTGCTTAAACGTCTGATAAGCTAGTTACAGGTACAAGACATTAGAGTATTTTTACATCATGTTTCAGTTCTATAAAGATTGACCCTTTCCTCTCTCCATCCAGAGTAAAGCAAATCCTGCGGACCCACGACCCTCGGAAGCCCCTCTTCCTGTACGTGGCCCTCCAAGCAGTCCACACGCCGCTCCAGGCGCCCAATCACTTTCTCCGACGCTACCATTCCCTCGACAACCGGTCACGGCGCCACTACGCGGCCATGCTGAGCTGCGTGGACGGGGGCGTGGGGGAGCTGGTGCAGGAGCTGAGGACCAGGGGTCTCTACCAGAACTCTGTCCTTATCTACTCCTCTGACAACGGAGGCCAGCCGCTCTCCGGGGGCTGCAACTGGCCCCTCCGTGGGGGGAAAGGCACCTACTGGGAGGGCGGGGTCCGGGCGGTGGGATTTGTCCACAGTCCCCTCCTGAAGAGGAAAGGCGTGGTGAGCAGGGCTCTGATCCATGTCTCAGACTGGTACCCCACCCTGCTCTCGCTGGCGGGGGCTCCCGAGACGGACCGGCGGCTGGACGGCCATGACGTGTGGGGGGCCATCAGCCAGGGGCTGCCCTGCCCTCGCACCGAGATCCTCTTCAACATCGACCCCGTGTCCCGCAGGCCCGGGGAGGCTGATCCCAGGACCCTGGCCCTGAGCGGCTTCGGGATATGGGACACAGCGGTGCGGGCAGCCATCCGTGCGGGGGACTGGAAGCTGCTGACGGGGAACGTGGGAGACGGGGACTGGGTACCCCCTCAGACCATGCCTGGGGGACACCAGCAGTGGCAAGTGTTGGAGAAGCGCCGGGACCAGCGGGGGAAGTCCGTCTGGCTGTTTAACGTCACCGCCGACCCCTACGAGAGGTCGGACCAGGCCAAGGCACGGCCAGAGGTGGTGAAGATTCTGCTAGCCAGGCTGGCGGAGTACAATCAGACAGCCGTGCCGCCCCGAAACCCCCCTGACGATCCCATGGCAGACCCCCAGCTCCATGGAGGTGTGTGGACCCCTTGGCTGGACCTGCCTGGCAGCGAGGGGCAGGGGGACAGCGAGGAGCAGGGGGTGAGGGGGAAGAGGAAGAGGAAGATGAGACACTGTAAGGTGTGCAAACTGAAAGCCCTCTTTAAGA